>NW_023270436.1:11082916-11204601 GCF_011800145.1 Mirounga leonina
GCGGACCATAATCCAAGAGAGGAGCTCTTATGCTATGTGCACACCATGCCATGCTGACCGTTTCACATGCAGGCCAAGTTCACTGTAACTTAAATGGGTAGCCCCATTTTACAGATGGGAATACTGAGGTACAGAGAGAAGCAATGATATGTGGAAGTCCACACAGGCAGGCAAGTGGAACGTGACCTTAGAACAGCTCCCCCAAACAGGAGCATTTCTCGAACAGCAACTATGTATGGGTCTGGGGTAAGCCTGCCAGACACTGCTGATCTCCACATCTCAGAAGGTATTGTTGCAACTTTGAAACCAGAACTCTCAAGTCCGCATCCACTGAATACTTAGTTGACCAATGAATGACCCAGCTGCTGAGGTCAGAGAGCCATTGGGTTCATTTACACAGAGGCATAGATCCCATGGGCTGCTCCCAGCCAGTGACTGGGCCCCACTGGGACGAGGGAAGGGAGCCTTTTCTAGAAAGTCCGGCAATACCTCTGACAGACTATGGCTTGAGGACTCCCTCACAGCCTTACTGAGTTTAGGCTACCCAGCACTTTGAGTTGACTTCCACTCCCTCCCTTACTTGGGGCTCTGACGGGCGTTATGCATTGCATCTGAGCCCCCCACCCCCAAAGCTCCCTCCTCCATTTTCCCCTCACAGGCATCTCCCCTAACAGATCTCTTTCAAGTCTAATTCTGCTTTAGCATTTCTCAGAACAAGAATCAATCTCCATTTTTAGAGGTAAAGGAAAATGCTCGGGGGGAGGGGGGTAGGCATTTGCCCAAGGTCACACAGCTATAGACAGTTGAGCCCAGAGTTTTAGACTAGAGTTTGTGGTTTTAATTGCTCTAGTCAAATTCTGATTTGGCCCAAATCCATGATGTTCAGGCAAGGGTCCTTGCTCTAAGGGACAAGGCTGCTCAGTCTTCTGGGCATTAGGAAGCTAGCAAGGTAGCATTCTGGAATGCAGGGCTCTCTTTCTTGGCTTACCAAGAGTGAGGTGACAGGATTTTTGTTCCCTTAGTGCCCAGTCAGGCCGCTTCGAAGAACAAAGAGGTAGACCAGATGAAGAGTGGTGGGCAGCAAAGTTTATTGAGCGATAGAATAAAGCTCCCAGAGAGGGAGGGGACCCGAGAAGGTTGCCGTTTTGGCGTTCAAATCTGGTGGGGGGGGGGGGGGGGTATAAGCTCTCTTGCAGAACTATCTTGAGCATTCTGAGTGTGGGCCCCCTGTGGATTGACTACTAATGTGTGCCAATCAGGTAGACAGGTGCATGATCAAAGCCCTATTGGGTTGTTGCTCACGGGTTGGTCTTTTGGGCTGACATCTGGAGACAAATTGCCCCAACTAGTGATAGTGACCAATGTTTTGCAAAACATCCTGAAACAACCGTAAAAGTCACTCCTGCAGAAGCAGCTAGGCAGGATGCTATTGTGGCCTTGGGTAAGCTGTTCTTAGGGAGTCAGGGCCCCGGTCCCCAATAAGAAAGCAAAGAAGGCGGGACATCTAAGTGTCCAGTTAACTCCTAACAGAGAACCCGAAGAAATCACCGACAAAGGTCACCCTTCTCTACTTTCGGAGTGGGTTCTCAGGTGTGTTGAGACCGGCCTGCCCAAGGAGGCATATGCTTATTTTTAAAGACTCCGTTTGATGGCCATGATCAGCATATGTTCACCTTTATTCTATGAAATTATGTAGTACAAGATGCACAGGCTCAGCTTTCGGCCTCCATAGAGTTCTGTGGCCGTACCTGCAACCATGGCTCTTTCAAGAACCAGTCTGTGACCCTGAACTTGGACCCTCCGTATTCGGTCTAATCCAAACCCCTTAAGCCTAGTGCCCGCCCCACCCCCCACTTCGTTCAAGAGCCAAAAGAAAGCACTGTAGCTCTTGAAGAATCCCGCCTGGATGACCTTCATGCTGAACTTCATGACCTTCCGCCAAGATGCAGCGTAGATTGGTAACTTATTTTGATACATAGCAAGGAATCTTTCTGTCCATGGAGAATTTCAGATTTCTTCCTCAGCAGTCCCAGCTAGGAGGCACATTTCATGACAGAACAGTGCTTTTGGAATTTTATCACAGGTATATTACTTCATTCTGATGGGGTCTAAAGAATTAAACAATCCTTTTCTAATAAGTACTAGGAGGTATTTGGGCAGTTTGACTCCTAAGCATCTTCTGGCATGTAATTGCTGAGCGTCCAATACGAGCCAACGTCTACCAAAAACGATCACCTGACCTTTAAGGAGTGGTTCATGCTCGTGCTCTTCGACACACAAGTTTACCTGGGCCTGATCAGGGTTTCCAACTCGAAATTACGTACGGCTCCACTCCAGGTCTGAACGTTCTGTTCATTTGCCGTCTCGCAATTGCAGGCATTGCCGAGAGATTAGGAGCCCTGCCTTTGGACCGGCTCACACTCTGCTAGGTGTGTTCGAATCACCATGGCAGGCCCCGGCTGTCAGGCCTCATTACTTAAATATATTATCAGGGCCTGGCCCCGGGTAGTATTGTGGGATTAAAGCAATAAAACTATATGGACAAGTGGCCAGTGTCAGGACGGCTCCTAGCCCAACTGTGGAGGGTAATAGCCCACAGCTGCAGCACCAGGCGCTCAGCCTCCCACCCCCACCTCCTCTCCACACAGCCCCTGCCCCGGCCACAAGGCATCGGACTGGCCCAGCTCAGAGCACCTAGCAACCACATTCAATGTGGAGGCCCGTTGTCTAGCAACACACACGCTTAGCCTTCTCAAATTCCTTAAGGTCCTAGGCAGGGCTCCTCTCCTTTTATTACTATAGCTACCACGTACGGGCAGCATCCTGGCTTCTTTGCATTCATGTTTATTCCTAAGAGCTCTGTCCTTGTTAAGCAGGGCTCGGGCTGCAGAGTAGAGTGAGGCTCCAAGGTCGGGATGTACACACTGCATCATACGGCAAGGCAGAGCTCCAAATTAGACACTGGTTCAACAAAAGCCCATACCCTTAGAAAGGACCAGCCCCTTCCCACTCTCATGCGGCCCTCCCTTAAGAAGGCACCAAGGTGATGGCTAATTTCATGCATTCTTGCATCTTGTCTGAGCTTTTGGCACCTACAGATCCATCATGCCATTTTAGGCATGGATGCTAGAAGTGTTTTGACTTGACTTTTACAGTACATTCCGTTGCTGTGCTGGCTCCTAATTCTGTGGGACATAAGTCCTCTGCAGAATAGTTTAGGAAAGGCAGAACGGCTTTTTTGGCTACAGCTGCCATTGATTTAGCCAATGATAAGCAATGGTGTGATTCGGGCAAACTGGATGGTTGTTCACTTAAGACGTGGACAATCAGTGCTGAAACTGGGAGTCCCAACGGGAGGACTGGTCACTTCATGGGGGACTTGGAGGCTTATCGAGAGAAGGGAAAGAGGTCTGGATAAAGATGGAGGAAAGATTAAGTGCAGGCATATTCTGATAGCCTGGGTCCATTGTTGGCCATATACTTGATAGGTCAGAAGACCGATAAACCTAGAAGGGAAAACCACCTAGGATTTATGGACCTCTAACACATCTACACATCCCTAGGCCCTTGACGTTGCTCGAGGCTCCTTTAGTTACTAACAGAAGCCCAGGAACTCAGATGAACCCCATACATGGCTATGAATGAGCCAGTGATGGTGGGGGAGTGGTGTTCCAGTGAATGAAGTATACTCTATACTTCAAGAAAACGTCAGAACCTTCCTAAAGATCCCTCAATTATGGTACATCCATGGCTATAGCTTTGAAGAACAAAGACCTTTATGACACAGGAAGGCAATATGTAATTTATGCAATTGTACTATGTACTATGGATTGTAGATTGTTACCTGATTTTGATCTCATTTTGTGGCATAAGAAGTTGTATTTAGTCTCAGGAAATGCACACTAGGGCAGAGTTAATGGGCCCAAGGACTCCGATCTGCTTTAATGGCTCAGAAAAAAAAGATTTACAGAGAATAAAAGACAAAGGGCGCAAAGTATAAACAGTTTGTGAATCAGGGAAAAGTTACAGGAGAATGCTTCCTAGTATTCTTACATGTCAACCTCACAGAAAAGTTGTATCAAGTAAAATACAAGAAGTTAAACTGCACACAAGTGGTTCTATAGAATCCCTTTTGCTTTGTGCTAATGGAACACAGTAGAAAACCACTGAGCAGCTTCAGATGTTCACAATGGTGGTCTCAAAAAGTGAGGATTCTCTAAGACTACTTTTCGGGTTATGAATTTCTAGACTGTTTGGAATTTAGGAGTTATAAATAGGGTACAAACAGGAAAGGTGGTTTTTTTTTTTTTTTAAGTAAGCACATGCCTAACCCCACCCTTTAAGATATCAGCCACAAACTTGGGGGTGGGCCTGGGGGCACAGCCTTCAGTTCTGCCTTGTGATCAAAGGCTGTGCTCTAGAAACCCGAGGACTGCCCAGAAGATAGTTTCACTCATTTCCCTGCATTTTGGACTTGGCCACTTGCTCACTCTAGGCCAGTGGCATACATACTTGGATGGTCATTTCAGCTCCCAGGAGGATGTTCTTTCCAGAAGCTCTTGGGTCTGGACTCCTTTTGAGAAAACCACTTACTGCCACTTACAGGAACCCAATTCCTAGCAAAACAAGGGAGGCGGCATTAAGAGCATGGGCTCAGGGTTCGGCACACTTGGGATCGGGGATTCTGCCCTTTCCTCACTACAGGCTCTTACAGCGACTTAGGGGCTTGAGCTGGTCTCCTCCACTGTAAAATGGAGACAGTAAAACCTACCTCAAATCTTCTGCATTAAGTGATACGAAGACACTGGCTCAATGCCTAAAATATCAATAGAACTTACGGGTCTTAGCATCAGGATGATCTTTGTGCCTTCTGAGCAGACTGGAGTTTGAGTAAATATAAAGCCTCCCTAGACCGTGCTTTGCCGTTGGCCAAGAGGAAGCCTGGAGCCAAGTTCATAGCCCTTGGGGTCTATGGGACCGTTTACGCATGCTCAACATGTCTTGGCTTTAGTTTTTATCTTTACACGCTTATTTCAAGTGTTTTGCAGGCAAGAATAGCAAGCACCTCCAATGCATCAGTGTGAAGGGTGAAGAAATAGTTGGCCATCTCCCATACTTCCAGTCCCAAACCCCCATGCATTTGGTCAATGTATCAGCCTGGTGTTCGTCTTTCCCTAGCCTTCTCTAGTTTTATGAAGTCATAAAAATGCATCTGAGTTTCCCTTTGTAAGAAAGGAAACCGTGTTCAGCAGACGGAGGGTTTGACAAAATGGTTGATTACTGGAGAAGTAAATCCAGCCCATGCAGGGTTGACACTACCAAACTGGTTAAGGTCAGACTTCTGGTTGGATTTGATCCATCCTAGGGATAGGAGATGCACATGCATGACTCCAAATGAGGGACTTGGCATCTGAGCAGGTTTCTCATTCATGAAAGCATCACTCACACACCCTACTCCAGGCTTAGGTTATCAGGAATCTCAGAAGGATAAAGAACATTAAGAGCTAGGACAGTCCAGTCTGTACCAAGAACTATATACCAGCAGACCCTCGGATGGATGTCAGCAAGTTCCCAGGAGGAAACACAAGTAGAAAGAGGTTGGGAAACACTGGCCTACCCAACCGAACAGAAATTTAACATGAGAAAACAAGCTGGAAAAACATCTCTGATGCAGATGTTGAGACTGCAGAAAATAATCCATTAGGAGAGAAATGGAAACCACGTTGTAGGATTTTATAGATAAGCAGCCCAGAGAACACGGTGGGGGGGGGGGTTGCACTGGACCCTAGGACATGGGGCCCAAATAACCTGATCAGGTTCCCCCAACTCGGTCTTAAACCCACAGTGGAGCTTAGATTTCAGCTGAATTATGGTTTAAAACATTAGCCTTATTGGCTAAAAGGTGAGGGCTAACTAAAACTGCCCCCAGCTTGTCATTGGGGTTTCAGAGCTATCCACTCAGGAGATGTATTAATAAGATCAGCTCAAGGAGTAGACCAAATTCTTGAGCCAAACTGAGCTGGAGCTGGGCGGGGGTTGTCAATGCATTAGTCCTGGACCGATTTCCCCCTTGGCAAGGCTTTCCTATTTGAGGAGCTGTCAATTTCACAGAACTTCATTGACCTTGAGTTGGTTCTGGTGACTCACCCCCAGATGTCTACACCCCATGGCAGCTGCCACCACCGCTGTCATCTGTTTTTCCAGCCTCATCATGTTGGCTCTCCTATCCACTCTCTCCACGCCAGCCACATGGGCCTCCTTCCAGTCCTGCTCATTTATCTAGAAACACTCCCTCTCCACCATTTGCTGGTTAAACCCTACCCATCCTTCCCTTTCCAGCTTAAGTGTACCTCCCCATAGTTCTGATTTCTCATAGGTCAGACATTTGCTACAGACCCTTTAGTATTTCATGCCTGTCCTTCCTAGAATGGTCATAGTTATGGCCTGGCATTTGCCTAGAACAGATACTTCCCACTAGTTTGTGCCAAGAAGGCAAATCTGACCCTCTGTGCCTGGCATAGTGATGCTCACATTGCACAAATGATGGTCCTGGACAAGTCAGCCTCAAGTGCTAGTCTCAACTCTGTCAACTAGTGTTTTAACCCAGGGAAGTCCCTACAGGGCAATAGTGTGTCTTTATAGGTACACAAGTATGTGGTTCCAGGTGGGTTTCTCGTGTCTAGTCTTTGATTTCCTACCTATGAAGGTGTCTCTGATGAAAAGTCAGCATGCTAGCTCATGGTATTAGCCCAGGAAATTAATAACCAGACACTGCCATCTGCCCTCCCCACACCTACAAAGCCCCAAAGGGCATCAAGGGTCCAAACAGGTGACAAGGCAAAACAAGAAGGGGCATTAGTCAAAATCTTAAGTAGACAGATCCAATATTGAGTTAGAGCACTGGACAGCGTTTTCCTTAAACTAGCTTCTGGCCATAGCAGCTACTGATCTTATTCAGAGTCTACAATCTCATTCCTATTTTGAGAGCAAAGGATGAGCCAGGGCAAACTGTTTGCACTGGGAGAAATGGGCTCAAAGAGCTTCATTCCAGGGATATTTCCCCCTCAATGCTTTATCCACCAGGGAGGGAGGCTGGTCTAGGATCTTGGACTGACCGGGAGGAAGGAGATGAATATCTGAGAAGAATACTGAGAGTGGAGATTGGACAGCAAGCCTGCCCTTAGAAAGACTAAGATTTTTTTAAAGAGCTTGAAACAGTGGAATGATTATGGGGACCAAGAGGTAACAATTGACAGAAGATAAAGGAGTCAGGTCTGTGGAAGGGAGCCTTCAGCAAGTGATTCATTGGACTAGAGCTAGCCCCAGGATCCTGACTTATTTGGTGGTAGGATTCAGAGTATCCAACAACGATGCTTGGGTCTATCCTAGCTTGTACTCTAAACTGCTTCCTGTCATAGTGGAAACTTTCTCACATACTTTCCCTCATCAAAGGAGGGCCCTTCATGTTCCAGCAGGAGCTGGTGGTTTCTGGTCCCTGGAGCTAACTAGCTGGCTCATGATGCACGGTCATGATTTTTTTTTTTTTTTTTTTTTTTGATGGTTCCAGGATACCATGTTGCATATAATGGCTAGGTCTCCATCTCTTCCAATCTCTCAGTTTCTCAGTCTTCCCTTGTCTTGTGATTAAGAGTTCTGGTTATTTTGTAGAATTTCCCTCCTGTCTTTCTGATGTTCATGATGGAAGCTCTGCATCTTGGGGAAAAGCTGCTGCAGAAATGGTGGTATGCCCTGCCCGGCGCATCTTATCAGGAGACACAGGACATCAGTAGGCATCATGAGGACATTAACCGTGAGTTTCTGGGTTAAAGTGGGCTCTTCCTGGGTTCTTGGTTGTGAGTTCCCCCTTGGTAATACTAAGTGTTTGGGCAGGACATATTCTGAAGCAAAAATGATTTGTGTAAGTTTTTACTCACTTATCCATGTGTCAGAGAGAGGACACCGGGTCAGCTTTCCAGGACAGGCAGTGCCTTTCTGAGCAGAGCTCCAAGTTAGGCGAGTCTTTGTTTCTCCAAGTCCTTAACACCCACCCTTGTCTTTGGAGAGGATTTAACACAGAGTCAGAAGAACGGTACAAAGTTCCTGTATATCCTTGACCCAGCTTCCCCTTAACACCTAACATTACAGTTATCAAAATTAAGTAGTTAGCCTCAGTACAATGTTAACCAAATAGAGCATAATCTCCTAGCTTATCAAATACTGGTTAGCGACTAAAGTAGACAAAGATCAGGCTGTAAGAATTTGGCTTTAGTGATTAAAGCCTCCAGGTATTAACAGCTAACAACCCTGCAATGTCCTCTTCAGGCACCTGCTGATCCCCTCCTTCATGGCTAGAAATGGAAAGATACCAATAGAGTAGTTACCAATAGACTAGGACATTATATCCTGTAAGATTCTAGAATGAACCCAGATGCAAAACACTTTAAGCAGCCATATTTGTTCCTGGAAACACAGAAACCAGGGAGAGGAATATCCTTGTAGGTGAAGTGTAGTTGAATGAGGTACCCAAGCATAGATTAATGGATTTGCATCCACTGGGAGATAATTTTAGGGCAGGACACCAGAACGGACATCCCCTGTTCAGTAGTTTATCAGTGATTTAGATAAAGACGTTGCTTTATTAACTACATCAGACCTAAGAACTTCACACAGACCATTGCAATCTCCTCGTCTATCAATTTTCTAGTTTCACCAAGACTAAGGGATAGAACAAAACTTAGAAGTTTTCCTAACATTTAAGTAGAAGAGACTTAGAACTTTTAGCTTCAACAGAAGTCAACCACGTTATCACCAAAGTTATTTTCAACTTGGGCTCTCGATATTACAACTTCTAGAACATTGGTGTTTACTTACTCCATAGTGATTGAGGTTGCCAAATAGTGTCCCATGCAGCATTTAGGACATCCTTATACTAGAACGTTTCTGATAAAACTTAAGTTTCATTGGGAATTTTGGGTTTTTGCTAAATCTAGCAACCCTACATTTAGTATCCTTGAGATCACATCTAAGGAGTGGATGTTCAGTTGTGGGTGTTTTAAAGCAGAGTGAGGGAAGGACTGTTAAACATGGTAGCTCTTCAGGCTACAGGAGAGGTATGGCAGATATGGAAACACATGAAAGTGGCACAAGAGCCAGCTTCTCTAGTAGGCACCAGAGACCCTCATTGGGGCATTTGCCAGATAGGCATCATGGTCCAATGGTTCACTCTGTCCAATCCTGCCCCTCCCCTGGCCTTTTTCCCCTTCAAGGCTGTAACTCCCCAATAGCCTCTTACACTCTTACCTCCATCTCCACACATTTCCTGGAAAACCCAATCAGCACTGGAAGCAAACTGGTTTTAGAGTTCAAAACTAGGACCAGCCAACATAAATCAAAGGCAGATTTCCTGGTGAGAACTGCTGCCTTGGGACACACAGAGCATCTCAAAGGAAGTGAATGAATAGGCAGATTAGCCCCTTCTCTGGAAGGTTAGGGGTCAGGTCTACACTGGCTAAGATCAGCTTCAACACTTGGTATGGACTATCACACTAAATTTTAGCAAATCACAAAGTCCCCTAAAATGCTTTCACTGATTTATGCTCCATCTGAATGCCAGTGAGGCATGCACCTGTAGGACCAACTAGGACTGTTATGATTCAGTGGGCTAGGTAAGTCTATGGGTTCCCCTGTGACCATGTTTCCATTCCAAGTAGATGATCCTACTGGCATTTCAGAACCATGAGATACATAGCAGGCCCTTGGCAAAGGCTACTTAGATGCCCTTGGGTGACCAGGTTAAAGTGGCTATTGATGCCACCGAATGTGAGGCTGGCAACAGCCCACACCCAGTTTGTCCTGGTTACATTTCAAAAGGGTTTTTTTTTTTTTTTTTCAGAAAAAAAAGTTATTAAGTTCTGATGTAATGTATGGGGATTAACCTAAGAATAAAAAAATTAAAAAAAGAACTAAAATGAAAAAAAAAATAAAAGTTATTAAGTTCTACTTCTATAGCCTTAAGTCCTCTACTTCAATCTTTGTTATCTCCATGACTGGCCTTCCTTCACTCATCTAATTACCAAGTTGGGAAGGGATACAGAAGTTTTACCAGATAGTTTGAGCATGCTCTTTGCAAGGTCCTCATGAGCTATAAATAGCACTTAATACAAATGCTATGATTAAAAGGCTATGAATCTCAAGTAATGGTTTAGGTGTATCAAGTATTCGAAGTTTAAGAATTCAAATACCAGATGAGGAGGCCATTGGAACTTCCACTTAAGTATGGCAGACTGATTATAGGTTTTCTTCCTTCCCCCAAATCCCAAAGGAATTAAGAGGGATTAGTGAAGACAAAAATCACTGGAGACTTAGAAGTTTCTGGAATAAGCAAAAATGGCACACCTGCCTTAAAAGAGTAGAGAAAGCCAAAACTAGGGTCTGCAAAGACCAAAGTGGGCTGATCCACCCAATAGGGTTTGCAGCCCCAGCTCCTGAGAAGTGGGTGTGATAGGAAGCAGAGAGAGTTCCCTCAGCTCCCACCTCCAGAAACCCATACCCACTGAATATTCTCAGTTTAGTCTGTAGATGGGAGTTTGACCAGATGCTAGAACTCATGAGGAGCTAGAGGCAGAAGTCAAAACTAAGTTGAGGGACCCTCAGCCTTCTCCCTGCTACCAGAACTTCACCCAGGTCCTGCTCTAACCTCCATTAAGGCTACTTCCTTGAACTGGTGAGTTCTTCACTGCATTTTGACTGCACAGACCCGGTCTTGTACATAGAACAACCTTTAAACTTGAGCTTGAATCTCCTTTTCTTCCCTTTACTCACTGGTTGACTTTGTGAACTTCATTTGTAAAGTGGGCATTTGTGGGTTCAAGGCAGCAGAGCTGACTGTGTAAGCATCTGGAGATCCAGTCCCAGTTCAATGAACCACCATCATTCAGAAAAGTACTTACGTGCATGGGGTAAAGATCACCAACTTGGGTGCTTAAGATGCTTTCTACTGCACCTTTGTGTGTCTAGCCTATAGTCCGTTTCAGATCCAACACAAGACTTTGGAATGCCCACGGACTTTCAATGCTTATAGTTGCCTTTGGCTCTTTAGAACTGTGATAGTCTGTACCAGGTACCAAGGCTACCTTTGTCACTAGGGTGCCCACCACGGTTATTGAGGGGGACACAGCTGGATATGAAGCCAGAAAATCTTCCTGGGATTAATATGGTGGCTAATCCACAACCCAATACCTGCATGTTGCCTATTTTAGCACAAAAGGCCTCTAATATTGAATATCCATAATAGGTGAGCATTACTCTTTAAGGGGTAAATGACACAAATGGTATATTTGCCAGCAAAAGTAAAAGCTGGTTAGGCCTTTCAAAGAGGGCCCCTCTTGACCTCCTTACTTTTAGCTTTTCCTTCCTAATGACTTTATCCCATTCTTCCCAGAGGTGTCTAGTACAGCTCAGATAGGTTCTAAGTCTGGGTTAATCATCACGATTCCTGGGGATGGTAGGGTCAAAGCCGATCTTCAGCCTTTCAGGTCTCATTAGATCCTAAGAATACACACAGCATTCAGAAGATACACCCTCTAATAAGAGGAGGTCAAGAAAGTTGCTCAAAGTCCTGTAACAGAGGCAGAAATAGTACTCAGGCTTAAATCTTAGCCCAACACATTTCTGAACAGGTACAGAAAGAACATCTTATCACCATAGAAACACAGAGCCTGGTGCGTGGTAGGCGCTCGAGTGTTGAGTGGACCAATAGCACTAGATGCCAAGCATCTGTCTGGCACTAGAGATAGGTCATCCCCAGAAAAGAATTTCCAGACCAAATTGCTACCCCACCAACAGAGACCCTATGGGAGGTCTTTCAGATTAGATTGACATCTTGTTTTCTGGTCTTCGCCAGCTCTCCCGAACTGTCGTCCAACCCCTGCCCCCCTCCTGTTCTGTTATCAGCCTAGGGTTAGGGGCTGATATTAAAAGGGCCCTGATAAAGCTCCCTAAGTGGCAGCAAGCTGTAAACATTCCCACTGATGCCATTTGATTAACTCTGAGAAAATGCCTGAAGAAGGTCCTGGCTTGTCACGGAGAGACAGGCAAGGGTGCCACGCAGAGCTGTTGAAAAGTAAGGTGGCTGGAGCCACCACCACGGGGTTATATAAAGCACTTGGCTCCAAGACCGAGGACTCTGCAGCATCGCGTGTGCAATCTGCCAGGGTGGCTGTGGGTTTATGGTTTGATGGACGTAGGTGATGGGGATGCATTCATAGCCCAGATAAGTAAATGACCTATTAGTGGCAAGCAGGGAGAGAGATAAAACCGTTGTGAAAAATCCTGCCCCACATTCCAAAGCCACAAACAATTTGGTTTAACACCCTCGTTATATTCCATCCAAATAGCTTCCCTGTTAGTAGACTGCAGTTTCTAAATACCCATCCATGGTGGGGGTAGTGGGGTGGGTGGATAGGATGGGCTAGAGAGAAAGGGGTTAACTATTTGCTGAACTCCATTCAGGGGACTGTTAGAAACTTGAACTTAAGCAGGGTACTTAGAGTCTAAGTATTAAACCAAATTACGTTTTTCCTCCTGACACAAAATGCTCATCCAGACGTTTGGGAGAAACACGGCTTGGAAATGGACTTGGCACATTTGCGTGTATGCGATTTAGGATAGTTTTTAGTAATTGGCTTGGGATGCCTCAGTAGGCAGGACAAAAGGGATGGTGCTGGGACAGTGAACTGAAATTAAAAAGCTTGCCAACAAGATGTGATTGGGGTCTGAATGCTCCAGATACCTTATCAAAAGGATTCCAACTCCCTGGATGACTGCCCAGTTACATTCTGCCTTTGGCTCCAATAAAAAGGGTACCCTTTGCAGTAGGGGTATATATTATCCTTTCTGGAAGGCAATTTGGCAACAGCCAGTAGACTTCTTTACATACAATACACTCTTCAAACTCACTCCCCCCCTTTCTTGGGATTCCATCCTATAGTAATAGAAGCACTGGCTCAAAGACCTACGGTGGTCCTTGGCTACCTGCAATTCAACCCTGGTTTGGAAGCAGAGGATCCTCCTTCTGATGTGCAGTTGGAAGACCAATAGTGGCCTAATGCCCCATCACAGTGCCCCCACCCTTTACCTCTCTATCCTCATGTAGGCATTTGTCAGCTCATGTCACAAGTACAGTACAAGATCTCTTGTGGCCACAGTCCTCATTAGTGTACTTATTCTATTGTTCATCTTACTGTGCCTAAGTTACTTTCTCCACAAGTAGGTCTACAAAGGAAATAGGGTTCAGTACTAACCACAGTTTCAGGCATCCACTAGGGGTCCTGGAACATATCTCCCCATAGATAAGGGCAGGAGGGGGGACTGTACATGCAACAAGGTTTGCTCAGTATTGTTTAGGGGCCACACCTCCTAAAAGCAGAACTCCCTCCAGTTTGGGGGATGGGTGAATTTGTTATGGACAATTAACGTACTATTGAAGGGAGTCCGCCAGAACCCATTGAGTGTGTGAAAAGCCTAACCCTTAAGTTAGAAGAGCCACCCAATTATAGCCCATCTACAAGAAACACTTTAAATACTAAGTAAAGGTAATAGGATGGAGAAAGATACCTTATTGACCCTGATTAGAGGAAAGGGAGAGTAGCTCAATTTCAGGTAATGCACAGTTTAGAGCAAGTTATCGGGGATAGGGGCGCCTGGGTGGCTCAGATGGTTAAGCGTCTGCCTTCGGCTCAGGTCATGATCCCAGGGTCTTGGGATCGGGCCCCACAATCGGGCTCCTGGCTCAGCGGGGAGCTTGCTTCTCCCTCTGCCTCTCTCTCTGCTCATGCTCTGTCTCAAATGAATAAAATCTTTAAAAAAAAAAAAAGTTATCGGGGATAAAGAACACTACAGAAGGATGGGGTCCCTTGTAAGAATGGACAATCCTTAGTGTGTATACATATAGCAGCACCCAAACAGGGGAAGAACAGATCGAACAAGGAGAAATGAAAAAAGCACTATTAGAGGGGTGTTGAAGTCCCCCACCTATATCAGGGACTCTCCAACCAGCAGGCAGAAAACTCAGTAAAGGCAGTTGAACTAAATCGTACCAATCAGCCAGATTGGATGAACACTTGGAGTGCTTCAGGCAACAATACATGCCTCTGAGCACACACCGAACATTCACCAAGTCAGGTCACATTCTAGGCCATGGAAAAGCCAGAACCGAAGAGGACTGATCCCCTGTGGGTGACTGCACGTGTGTAATTTGGTTGTACAGATTAAGAACATGCAGTTTGTGCCTACCTTCCCCTGGTATACACCCTCATACATTCCATGTGCTGTATGTCCACGTGGAATGTTCGCTAGGTGTTCTGCTTTGGGGGGGGGTTCACTGCGGGAAAGTCTAAATAAGAGGTCTGAGGGACAAGGACAAGGCCAGGCCATTGCTTGTCAGGTTTGAGGAATGGAGGCAGCACATCTTCCCAGTGAAAAGCCTGGAGTCTTGCTCCTGAGTTATTCTTCCATCCACCGGGTACTAGAAAAAGTAGCCTTAGGTGGATTTTTCTAGTCCCTACATGTGGACTTTTTACATGATTCTACTTACTAGTCACCCTGCCTTGCTCACAGCCCCTGGGAATGGAAGATATCCAAACCCCACCATCCTGGAGGCCATGTTTCTCTGTACCCGGACATTGGTATTCAGGGCCCAGAGGGTTGGACCAAGGCAGTCATTTTACCCTAGAGCAGTTTGCCTATTGGCTAGCTCTTGATTCCAGAGACTCTGTAGGAGGAATGGGTGGGCCAAGATGGACACATATTTGCAATTAAGGTGAAACAAGTCAGCATGAAGGACACAGAAAGGTTGTTTTGATATTGCATTAAGGTCAGAAGAGCCTCAAGTGAAGCCTAGAAGGCTTGGAGAAGCCAGGACTGGTGGTAATTGGATCCCCACATGTACTTTTTCAGCAAGTGCGCCTTTCTAACCTGGGATTCCTTGAAGGAGGCCCATGGACAGGAAGGGCACACCTCTACACCTGGTGTTGATAGTTGGACTGAGGCCTCCTCTAGCCATTTGGAAGTCAGTAGGTACTTCCCTCCCTCAGCAGTTACACAACCACCACCAAGGATTAGGGTCTGGCAGCTCTTAGTCATTATGGTGGGAGCACAGAAGACATAGCTGTCTTCCACTCTCTTGACCAGGACAGAGTAAGACAATGTACATCGTGAGGGGAAAGAATCAGGACAGTGAAGCTCACATGTGACCGATGGGGAATTTGGATTTCTGCAGGGATTTTGTAAGTCTGCACTGGGGTGGGGGTGGGGGTGGGAGACTTAAGTACCTCTCAAACTAAGCATCACCTTCATTGGGACACTAATGAAGTCAGTAGATAGCACTATGTAGTGGTTCTTAACTCAGTTCTATAAGCTTCTCAGCCGTAGTCCTTCACCTTTAACATGGGCATGTAGTCAAGACCCCAGGGTGAATGAGATACTGTTGGTACTTCCTGTAAATTCTCTCTGCACAAGATGTTTGGGTGCTTAGGATGGGAACTTCCATAGAACCTTGGGCCATGTATAAGCTCTCAGAGGTATTCAGTTCCCTATCAGGCTATAGCGCCTTATGCATAAGGAGCACCTTATCTGTAGCGGTCACCTGTGGAACATACCAAGACAGTTTCCCATAGAAAGGGGGAAAAAAAAAGGTAGGCTAGTCAAGTACCTGCTTCTATAGGGCACAACCCTATAGAAGTCTAGAGATGACCAAAGATATCAGCAGAAAGTCAAGGGAGCCTGTGTGATCATATGGGGCAAGCACACGAGGAGTTAAGACTAACCCTGAGGTCGCTGAAGTGGTCTCTCAAAGCCTGGGCCCAGGGGAAGGACCATGCACTTTACCAATTGCCTACCAGGAGTTCATCCTATGGGGCCAAACATTCATGCACATGATCAGTGGTACAACTCTTACCATTTCACAGGTGAGGAAACAAAGGGCCCCAACTGATACTCTGGACAGTGTCAGGAGTCAAGGAATATCAAAAGGTTGCCCACCCATGGGCACGCCTCCACCCTGCAGAAGGGGTATCTGGCGAGGTTCAAGGCATAAATCAGATCACCAGCACTTGAACTTGGAACACATGAAATCTAGGGTTTCCAGCTTCTCTCGAAACAAGTGGGACGGGCTTAGAATGTGGGTCTGCACTTCTATGTGGCCTCAGAGACCGTCAGCTAGAGACAGACTCCCCCAAATAAGTTTACTCCTGGCCAGGCCCCACCACACCCACTTCGAGTGTCTAGCCCGTGTGAGCGAGCATGTGTTGGGGATCGCAGAAATAAAGTGTAGCATTCCTAGCATGCTTTCGGTCAAGTTGTAGGGCTATCAGAGGAATACAACTTGAGGAAACGAGGAGGTCCCACCTTCACAGTGAGACTCTGATGCGCAAAAAGCCAGAGTGGCCTTTTTATGGGTAGCAGGATATTCTGAGTGAATACACTGTTATTTGAGATTTGACACTTCAAAGCCCACCAGATGGTGGAATTTTTTTTGGCCCCAGTAGGATGGAGTCTTATCAAGATTTGAGTATGCAGAAGTAATTCAATACCTTACTATATTTGAAGTCGTAGTATATTTAGAAAATCCTCTTCCTTTATATACAAGGAGTTATTTGACTTTTATACACTCTTCAAAGATTTCTAATTGGAGCCTCTTAGTTACTTGGTTTTCCAAGAGCTCTACTTCCACCTAAATAGCTAGATTTTTGAGTATATGAGGCTCTAGCTAGACATTGTATCCCAAGCCACAAGTTTACTTTGACAAGGGCCTTCAACACTTGCAGATGGGAGGCCATGCCCCAAGAATAGTTAGGGTTGCTTCCTTTATGAGCACCAAGGGAGGCTATTTCAGGTGAGGGTTCCCCAAAAGAGCACTTTGAGGATTCAGGCCTGGCTTGACTTTAAGCCTCAAATGTAAGCTATTTCCGTTGGAGAACTGGGGAAGAACACCCCCTTATGTTCACTTCATGTAATGTCCAACATTTGCTTTAGACCAGGCGCTGGTCCTCAGGCAACTTGGTGAACAGCTAGAGTCCCTGTTCTTGCAGAATTCAGTCTAGTTAGAGGCAGTCCTACCTACAGATGAGGTTAAGGCACTAGGATAAAGGAGACCCTGTCCCGTCCTGTCCTAAGGAGTATCACAGAACAGAGGTGGTAAACACTCATGCAAATAGTGTGGACTTCACACTAGCTCTGTCCTCCCCTCCTGGTTTGTGATGTTCAGGGAGAGGCGTTGTAGTAATGCATAACCTCCCTCAGGGCCTTTGCACCGGAAGGGTAAGGGTTTTGTTGTTTTGTTTTTTAAGTGGGCTCCAATGCAGGGCTTAAACTCACAACCCTGAGATCAAGACCTGAGCCGACATCAAGAGTCGGGCGCTTAACTAAATACTGAGCCACCCAGGCAGCCCGGAAGGGTACATTTCAGATGGAGTTCAGTGTCCAAGATGGACCCAGATTACTTCCACAACGAGCATCCTTCCCCAGTCCATCTCCGCAAATGGCAACATCCACTTAATCCTCCCACTTCATTCCCACGAAATAAGGACTTTAAAAAAAGGCTGCTATGGAAGCACAAGCACCCCCGAAGTCGAAGTCCACAGGCCCCAGCGCCACAAGTCAAATTCCCTAACTTGAGTGAGGGTTCTACCACACCAGACCTTCTGCCCGGCAGAGGACGCCCCACTCGATGCCAATATCAGGAGTCCTTTGAAGGCCAGCTCAAGGGGTGATGGAGACCCTGCTTTCTGGTTGAAGAGCACAGTGAACTTGTTTGCTGGCCTCTGTAGCCCCACAGGAAAGAGGTTGAGCACAAATTCCATCCAGAGCACAGAGGCCCTGACCAGAAGGAAGAGAGCCCCGTCCCAGGGATAGAGAGGAACTTCTGAAGAAAACGAAACCAAGAACCCCCACACCTGCTCCCCAGTGCCACACTGGACGGGACCCAGAGGCAAGGGGTGACATCTTCCAGGTCCTCACACAGGTTAAGAATCTATACATGCAGGATATATATGCACACAATGGAATACTCAGCCATCAAAAAAATGGAATCTTGCCATTTTCATCAACGTGGATGGAACTAGAGGGTATTCTGCTAAGCGAAATAAATCAGGACAATTACATGATCTCACGGATATGTAGATTTTTAAGAAAGAGGATCCTAGGGAAAGGGAGGGGGAAGTAAAGCAAGATGAAATCAGAGGGAGACCATAAGAGACTCTTAATAGGAAACAAACTGAGGGTTGCTGGAGGGGAGGGGAGGGGGGTGACTGGGTGATGGGCATTAAGGAGGGCACGTGATGTGACAATACTCTGTGTTCTCGATGACTGATGGATCACTGACCTCTACCTCTGAAACTAACATTATAGGTTAGCTGAATTTAAATTAAAAAATTAAAGGAACCTATACATCCATGCTACCCAAGTGCTCCAGGGACAGGACACTGGGGATGGAATGTAGCGATCCCCCTTTCTGCTTCTCCAAAAGTGAGCAACTATCCATAGTGAACTCCACCAGAGCTTCCACCTAAAGGCAGCCCAAAGTTAGGAAAGTCCCTTTGTGAGCGAGCTAACAGCTAAATCCTTTAATCCAAGTTGCTCCCGGGCCATCTCTTCTCTCCCTCCCTCCCAGGGCTGGAACTCCGAGGTAAACTTCCTTTCTCTATTTGGGAACTTTTCCATTTCCTCTCCAGCTGGTCTCTGAAGTGGGGGCGGGACAGAGGGGGCAGGGAGAGCCGCCAACGAGACGCAGGTTAGCTCGGAGTCCAAGATGGGGCTGACAGGTCAGGGAAGGCCCTGATTTATTCTCTATCCGTTGTGCCGACCATCTGTCCTCATTAACTTGCACGGGCTTATGGTTTTTTAATCTTTTCCACATACACCCACTATAGGAACATTCCACGTTGTTTTTTATAGTCTGTACTTTCATGTTCTCATTGTTTGCCTCTGAGTTATGATCCAGGACACATACTGTAGTACTTCTAGTACCTTCCACTAATGAGCACATAGGAGTTACTCCCCCCTCCGCCCCAACCACCAAGCAGCGTCAGGAGCTAAATCAAACATCAGCCCCGCAACCATTGCTGGGGCCATATGGCATCTTTGTGCCAAAATCTGAGCCAACTGGTGTCTAGAGCACAGTTGGCTTCAGACTAGAAGCCCAGTGGCATAACTCCTTCAACCCAAAGCTAAGGAAAAAAGTTTTTAAAAAGCCCTCCAAAGTACCAAACTTCACGTTCCCTCCACCAGCTGTGAAAGACAGCTCCCCAAATGGAGGCAGGGACTCCAGCACTATAGACCCCTCTTTCCCTATTCTCCCCCTAGTTCAAGGTTTATTAGGCTTAATACTTCTTTGTGCTCTTAATGAGCATTTCTAGTAAGCCTCCTTAAACGTGGAAACATGGGCATCTTGCCCAGGATTGGGGTGACAAGTTCTATTAAGGTGGAACTAGAAACGGTTTCCAAGGAGTTAGCCTTCCAGATACCATGACTCTCCCACAGGACGACTCCGAGTCACTTAGAGACTTGGACTTCCTTGTTCTGAAATGGTCACTTTGTAAGACACTGGGGTGAAAGTCACGAACGCAAGGTGGCCCTTCCTCCTGAACTAGTCCTCAGTCGGTCACAGGTTTAAAGATGATCAAATGATCTCCCAATCAAATGATCATTTGATCGGGTCAGTAAAGACCTCCCATGGGACAGGAATTGACTTTGTTCTCAAATCCCCTCTTCTCATTTTATAGGTTAGGTGAACGTTTCCCCAAGTTGATCCACAAGACCCTGGTTCTACTATCACCCCAGAAGTTCGTGGTTACTAGGTCTGAGGGACACAGGTTTACATAGCCTTATGCATTCCTTTGCAGGACTTATCAGCTTTTCATAGGCTAACATGGAGGTGAACCTCCAGAAGGATACGACATGCAATGTTCCCCCCAACTCCTTTGGTGTCCATTTTTCATACTGCACAGCAGTTCAGTTGTAGACTATGCACTCCCCTAAAACAGAATGGTTTTGCAGATCAAGCAGAAATTAGACATGGTTAAGTAGTTTATATAAGATCTTGGCTAGACACCAAGTGCAAGATTACCTTAAGTTCTTTATCCTTTTTTCTGCTTCATTTTCCCCTTATAGGCTATACTGCTATCCAGTTTATTCTGCATACTCACCCAGAATATTCTAGGTGGGCAGGGACTCCCTCCTTCCACTGGATATTCAGCACCTACAATGGTCTCTAGAGCATAGCAAGCATCTCATTTGTTGAGTGTATTATCCCACTCTAATACACCCAGGCTTCAGTTCAAGGAGACTTGGGACCATATTTTTGTATTCTGATCTATAGATGTTTTATCAAATAAGGATTGCACTGAGAAACTTTAGGCTCTAGATTTGATGTCAACCCAGATTTGATTCCAACCCTGATTATTTAGTAACTTTCTGCCTGAGACCATGTAGTTCTAATATTGAGATAGAAGTGTGGACCTAACAGCAGCAACCAAACTTGAATGGAGCCTTTGGGATCAAGAGATCAGAGTATGCAGTGCCCCAAAATGCCAGACTTCGTCATTACATTCTGCAACAGCTTCCATGACCTCTGGACAGCTGAAGGCCTGGAAAAAACAGGATGTGCCTTGCTGCTCTCATCCCTCGAGCATCTGACATGTCACCTCCTAGAGTCACCACCCCCAAAGAGACCGTGACCTTTTGCATGTCAGGACAGCAAGGTGTCCAAAGGGCTGAAGGAGGACCCATACACAAGCAACATTCCAAGGGAGAAGCTTGAAGCCCCATGGAAGAAATTCACTTCCTCCCCCTGAAGGCTGAAGAGCCTTAGGTCAGCCCCATTCAGAAGACTTCGTCCACCTGGCAGCTAACCATTGCCACCCACAATGTATATCTCCAAAGGCCTGGAAGTAGACATTCCTTTCAGTAGAGAAGTCTCAAGAATTTCAATGACTCAGGCGACGAGAGCTGTTGGTAACAAAACCCAGACAAACTCATGTTGGACAGTCGGTCTCCTCCCAGAAGTACAATTGCCCTGAAGGACTAGAAAGACCTTGACCTCGTGTCAGAAGATACACCCAGCTTAGACTTTCCAAAACTTTGATCCATGAACCTGAGACAGCCTTGTTTTTGTCCTCGACTTTCTACTCTCCAGCCTCTTACCCTTGTGGAACTTGGGCCAAGATAGGAACCCCTAGAACTGGTTCCCTTCTACTCCCAATTGGAGATTTCTAGAGGGAGATGGAACATGAAGCCCCCAGGCTGAGCCACGGAGCTGCTATGTCAGCAAATCCACCTGAGCAGAACGGAGGGAATAGCAGAGGTTAACCTGCAGTTCTGCTCGTAGCTGCCCTGGACCACCCCATTGAGGAGTCCACATCCATGCAGAACCTCACAGTGGACCCAACTAATGAGTTAGCAATGGTCCGGGAGGAATGGTCGCAGCTTTGCCGTGGGCAGGAGTCAGCAACTTCTCACTCTTCTACACACAGGGAAAAGTAGGGCTCAGGACTGAAATTAGGGCGGATTTCCCTGCCTTCAATCCAGCACTTCCCAAGGCCTTCAAACTAATCCCCCAGGAACATGGGGGCGGGGGAGGAATGGGTAGGACCTCGTTTTTGGTCGGGGGAGGGCAGACACCAACAACTTGGCATTCCCGACCCCATTCAGGTGAACATGAGGCCAACACAAGAACTACTCCCTCTGACCCAAAGGGGGCAGCACTCCCCCAACGTAGAGATTGTCACAAGCAAAAGTACTAAAGGCAGCTCTCAAAAGGAAAACCCTCTGCTCCTTCCCTTACAAGCAGCCTTTAAGCTGAGTTGTTCTTACGGTCACATGCTGCAAGGGGATGAGGTCAGGAAAGACTAGGCCTGTTATCGCCCCTAGAAGTTGTGGACAATAATGGCTGGAATAGCAACACCAGCTTCTTAAGTGGGACTATCGCAAATGCTTTTGGGACATCATACAAAACTAAAGGGAGGATGCAGATTGTGTTTTGGTTCGTTAAGATCTCAGAAGGCAGCCCTCTCAAGTAAATCAGGAGGGGTGGTTGGGGTTACTTCCTGGTCTTAGCTTTGAAGGCTGTATCGACAAAGGCATGATTAGTCTAGAACCGCCTTGGTTCCCCCAGACACTCTTCGAAGTGCCAACAAGCTCTTCTGCCCCAGCTCAGTCACAGGGGCTGAGGACAGTGAGGGAGGCAAGACTGGTCCTCAATCGTGTCTAGCAGAGGATCGGGAGTCATAGTGGTGGTGGGCAGCTCCCCAAGATGGCCCCAAGACTGTCACCCATATGCACATGCCAGTCTAACCCCGGGGGTGGGGTGGGGAGTGGGGAGAGACATGTGCATGAGAGCTCACGCCTAGGATTGTTTCAGTGTGGCAAGAGGTGGATCATCCTGGGTGGGCCTGACCTAGTCACACGAGGCCTTTGAATGTGGGTCTAGAAGTTCCAGACCTAGTCTGAAATTTGAAGACCAAAAATTCACGAGACATGGTTGCCAGCTTGAAGATGGAGGGGGCCATGTGGCAAGGGATGCAGGTGCCTCTGGGAGCTGAGTGGCCCTCAGCTGACTATGTGCAAGAAAGTCCTCTCTCACTGCAAGCAACTAGACTATACCTTCAAGAATGTGCTGGGAACCTGATCTGCCCCCCCCCCCCCCAGTGTCTAGATGAGACTGCAGCCCATCTGACACCTGGATTTCAGCCTTGGAAGACCAGAGCTGAGAATCCAGCCACACTGTGCCTGGTCAGTACCTACAGAACTGTAAGCAAATAGATGTAGCTTAAAGCTGCCAAGTTTGGGTTACACAAAGGACTCATGCTGAGTCCTTGGGTAGCCACAGTTGTCCCAAGTGCTGTGAACAAGTACAGACTAGCATTACAGGGCGCTGAAGCTTACTGACCTCCCCCCCACCTTGAAGTAATGCCCTCAGAATGGTACACACAACTCTGTCTCTACCACTTTGATATTCGAGCCACCACCAGAGGCTTCAGATGGTGAGCAAGGCTCACTAGACCTTGAATGGACGAGTGGTGTCCATTCATTCCGCCAAGGTTACAAGTGGTTGGAAGACCCCTGTTAACCAACATCCAACCAGAATATCCAATTATCCTGTTATCTGTTCATGGAGATTTGAGTCATTTAGACTATCCTGGGGGAGGTCAACAGCTCTCCCCGGCCGGAGCCAGACTTATGCCATGGATGCCAGTTCTCCCCCGTTAGACAGGAATCGGAGCCTCTTCATCTAGCTCTAAAATGGATCCCCTGAGAGGAGACCGTCTTTAACACGGGAAAAGAGGCCAGGTGTTTGAGGAGTGCCTACCGTAGGCCAGGAGCTTTAAGCTGGTTCACTTGTAGGAAGGGGTATGAGCTTTCTGAAGAGGATGAGATTCAGAGGGAGGAATTCGCCTGGTGTGCTAAGCTCCTCCTAACATTTCATCCTTGGTGTCCCCTTACACTAGGGAAAGCAGGCAAGCCCTCCTGTGGGTGGAGGAAGACAAGGCTTCACAAACCCAACATCGAGACTGAAAATACCTTTAAGAAACTACCAAACACTATCTGTATGGCACACATCTTCAGCAAGCCAAGGCCTCCCGATTTCTTGCTATTGTAAAGTGGTCTTAAGCCCTTAAGACCAGCCAAGCCTGCTAAGTTCTGCATTTGGACTAATGTGGAAGTTAGACTAAGACTAATGCAGTGGATGCATAAGACTTCAAGACTTCCCGCTATCCTAAGAACATTCCTTCTGTTTCAGAATAGTAGTATGCTCTGGCCTCACCTGGAGCTCAGCCACCTCTGAGTATCTCCCCTCTAGTCTAGAAACCTCACAGGATCTTATGCTTGACCGCTTTGCTTCCACTGATGTGTTCCTGCTCTGTGCTAAAACGCCGGGAAGACCAACCAAGGGGGCCATCCTTCAGCGTGGAGCCCACATGGGACAAAAACTACAGTGCAGGATCGGCCTCAAAGTCGATTCCAAGGGGATTCAAGAAGGGGTGTTGTCCTCATTCTATGTAGGATACAGTGTAGTAAGCACTTTTGCAAGACCCTGTGGCACCTCAACCCTGCTCTCTTCTCTAGCAGATATCGGCCTCTCCTTGCCTTAGGCTCTGCTCCATCTGGCCAAAGTCCTACCCTCTGTTGAGGCGGCTTCCAAACTCCCCTGACTTTCCAGAACTGAGCTATTGCAGCGGGAGAGCCCATAGGGAACTGCCTAGTGGAATCTCAGAAGAGGGATCCACCGAAGCCTGAAAGGTAACAGTCCGTTTATCCTTCTCCCCACCCCCTACCCCAATCAGATCAAACTGGACTCTCCCAGCATTGAGCACATGCTATGTGCCAGCTAAGTTCTGGAAGGATATAAAAGCAAGTGCCGCTTTATGGACGTCTACAGTGAGATGCTAGAGCAAGGCTCAGATGAAGGGCCAGAGGTTGAGGCTCAAAGAAAATTGGATTGGATTTTCCTGGCACTGCAGGTTGCCTCTCCTGAAACCCAGGCACACAGGCTTTTGTCTGGTCTAGTGGAGAGTCATTTCAATTCCCAGACCACACTTCACATTGCACGGACAGCTGCCCCAACCTTCCCCTGGTTCGTAATCAATGCCACGGCAGACCTCGCGTCAGGGCATGCATTATTTATCGCTAGTATGAGTCGAGTTACTCAAGGCATCGATGAATCAATTGATGGAGATTTCATCAGACCTCCTTCCCACCACCTTCGGTCAGTAGGTAGAGAAGGCAGAGTAAACAAAGGGGGAGAGGAGAGGCAGGATCTAGTTTTTAGTCTTCATTCAGGCAGGCCTCAGTTTCCCTCATCTGTACAAAGCAGGCAGGCTAAGTGATCAAGGACCCTCCAGCACTCATCTTTTTAACTGTTAAGACTTGAAGAGGTTTCCAGGGACTGTTCCCAGAACAGCTAGAAATGTCCAGAGCAGTTGAAACTAGTTAGTTTAACTAGCTCCGGCGCCTTCAGAAGTGGCTTTGGAAAAGCCATTAGGTTTTACAACAACATCAGTGATGACTCACATACCCAGAGGCAACTGAGTCTGGATCATGCTTTCCATGATCAGCATGGCTGCTTAGACGTTTCTGCCTAGGGTAAGGGTTGATCTCATTTCTAGTAGGTTGTAAAAAGGAATCTGTGCTCATAAGAGATGGCTTGGAAAGTAGAGAACAGTACGAGTGATCAGCAAAGCCTCCCAGGTCTCGCTCACCTTATCTCAACTTAGGACTCGCTTGGTTTTAATTGTCATCATTCGCTGGGTCAAGATTTGCTTCTGTGAGTTGAAATGTAGCCTTGACTGCATGTCTAGTAGGCATTTGGGCTCCTAGTTTTGCCATTAGATTTTTCCCCCAGAACTCTTCAGTCCTCAGGTGGGGAGGTTTTGGTTATCAGCATCCTTTCCTCAACTCTTCCCTGGTGATGCTCTTGCTCATTCTTGTGGATCACTGTGGCATTACAACCTCATGCTCCCTATGGGCCTATGTGCCCAGTTCCTCCTGCCTCTTACAGAGACACTGGAGATCCCCAAGTTGTATGGGAACTAGTTCAAGGAATCCCTAGTTCCTACTCCTGGGGAACTAGTCGTCAGGGGCTCAACCCCAACAGCACCACTCACAGCGTGGGTCTCCTACCATTCGCGCTTCCTGGTCTCTGTCAATGCTGCCACCTTCTGCTTAGCTCATACACTGGGAATTACAGTCTTGATTGCTTGCTCCCCTTTCTCACCCATCATCCAGCCCTCTAGCAAATCCTGCCACCACTTCAATCCCCAACCCATTTCACTGTGCCCCTCACATTGCCACCATTTTGATCTATGTCCCAGCTCACCTGGATAACTGGAATAGCTTCCTAACGGCTACCCCTAGGTCTTACTGCCTGAAGTTAGACATCTGCTAGTGCTTGACAAAGCACACATCCTTCACAAGCTTTGATGGCTGATGCTTTCACATCCTTGGGATGAAGCTCGAATTCCATTTCATCATTATCGTGGTCCTACAGATTTGGGCTCCTGCCCACCTGTGCGCTCATGTTCTAGTCACTGCCACCAACCCCATTCTCATTGTGTTCCAGTCTTGTTTGTCCAACTTGTTACTACCTCAGGACCTTTGCACTGGCTTTCACCTTGAAGGGCTGAGGTTTTTGTGGACTCCATTAATTCAGAGGCAGTTGGACAGATGTTCCTTGCCAGACCCTTCATACTACCAGACCCGAAGTTGCCGGTGAACCCCATGCTGGATTCAAACACAGGGGCAGGAGTTACACTGGATAGATGGTAGAGTATCGTGCTAGTGTAGGGCATTCTCCAAGTTGATCTTTAGTACTTTATCCCAGGAGAGTTCGGAAGCCTCGGGCATGTGACCACCTTGCAGTGGGGACCCTTCAGGATCATGTAGGCAGAGGTTGCAGGACAGTTCCTCTCCAAGCCTGTGGTTTAGACATTTGGTTTTGTGGGTTACTGAAATTACAGCAGGTGGAGATTTGCCCCTGAAAGTTCTGGTCCTGCCTCATCAGGTATGGTCTTCATAAGTCAAATGCAAATGAAAGAGGCCAGAATAGACAGAACTTGAGTCCAAGTTTACAGGGATGCTAGGGTGTCCCTTGTTCTTGGTTTAGTGCCTGGCATGTAGCAAGAGCTTAGAGTTCAGACTTTATTCCCTTTAGTACCTAGATGGGTTTTTGTTTTGTTTTGTTTTTTTAACTTGGCTTCAATCCCTGGTGACACAGGCTTAGAAACCAAACATTGTCAGGTCCAGGAGCAAGAGAACACGAGTTTCGAAAACAGGCCCACGATCCCTCCAACCCAGTCTGGATTCTAGTAGGGACTTGAAGTGGGCAGCCTCTCTAGATACCCACCATGATGCCATCAGTGAAAGTCTTCATTCCTGAACCACCAGTGCTCCGGCTTCCCACAGGGTTCCCTCTTCCAGGACCTGAGACACCCTCCCCAGTGGCCCCAACTGCCACACAATTGAGGTGATGGGCAAAAGCCTTCAGGGCTGTGATGGTACCTGAGTGCTGGCCCCACCTCTGATCCACCTGCTCGTATTTATACAGTGCCACGGAGGGCGATCAAAGCCCCTAACCACTGGGAACAGCCTGAAGCTGCGCCCAACACCTTGTAACTGGTACGAGGCCATAGCCCTGGGAATTCGCTGAAGCAAGATATTAAGGTTGCCAAGTTATTTGAGCAGGGAGAGGAACAGGGGGGCATCGGGGCCGGGGAGAGAATGAAGTAACCGAGTAGGTGAGAATGCATAAGAGGCAGCCAAGTCACCACACCAGACTAAGGGACACAGTGAGTGGCTCATAAAGCCCATTGCTTGTCCTACACACCAAGATGGTTGAGGCAGGATGAATCCCAAAACTAATGTTGGCAGTCCGTTATCCTCTGCCCAGAGCCCAGGAGAGATACAAGGAATAGGTCAGCTCGACTTACCGGAGTCCTCCAAACCAAGTTCTAACCTACCCCTTTACCTTTCTCCCCAAACTTTATTTTTAACAAAGGTGAGGATCATATCTAGTTGATTGGGTTATTAAGGATCCATGGAGTGTGCACTCCCCACGGGGCAGATCTCGATTTTTGTGGAGCCTGATCAGATTTTGAAGCCGAAGGTACATTATAAACTTGGAGCTCAGAGCCCAGCTGAAGCTTCGACTTCGCGGAAAGCCTGCCGGTTTGGAGGCAGAGCATCATGTAAGCACACGCTCAATGCTCATAAGGAAGTGGTGGCCAGCCATCCAGTCAGGAAAAGAGACTGGCCAGGTTCCCCCGATACACACAAGCATGGAGGCTGACCTGGGACTCCCAATGGGGTCCTGTGAACTGTGCATCTCCAGATCACATCCGTGTGGGTCACATCCAATCAGAAACACAGGTGATGGTCAGGAGAGATGGCATGGATCAGCTGTCCTCCCAGCTCTGCCTTATGCCCATCCTGAGCCCAGTGCCCGAGTCAGTCTAGGTTTCCAAGGCAATGGTGCCTTAAGGTTAGCTTGTCAAAGGACTGTAGGTGGTCCAGAGTGGAGTCCAGGAATGGATGCATTCCTAGGGGCCACACATTGCTGGGTGCCATCCAACCTACAGGAGTATTGGTTTTTCTGCCTAGAAAGTTCCCCCATAACCACCACCAGGTCACCAACCACAGCTTTACCACCTCCTCTGCATGGGCTTTCAATGCCAACTGTAAGGGTCCTCCGTCACTTGGGTAACCCCCAGTCCAGGAGGAGGGGGTGGGAGAGACCGCAACTACCACTTGCCCCCGTTATGCTCCTCACACCAAGCCACATCATCTGTTAGCATGGGACCACCCTGTCTGGTCAGTTGTGACCAGGGTCCTAAGACACCTGCTCTGCGTCCCCAGCCCTGAGTTAGTGATTGGACAGCTAGAGCTACCAGGGTCCATATACACGAGGGCTTGGGTGAAACTTGGGAGCTCTAGAGAACACTTGGAGTAGACTTTGAGGGATCGCACGTAGCTTAGGAATACAAACCATCCTGAGGATCATGCAGAAAAGGCTTGGGTCAGCTTTATAGCCGGTTTTATTTGTGGGAAGGACTGAGGGGACTGGGCACCAAGATCTGGTCTGGGCTCTTCCCCTACCTCCCCGTGCACACATGTATGGAGCCCGTGACCACTGGTCTAGAGTCTGAAGCTTCACCCCTCAAGGTTGGGGGAAGTCTTGTGCCAGCCATCACATACTATTTCCCTTGACTGACAGGGCCATTCTTGGCCTTAAGGAACGTAGTCCAGTGGGGGAGGAGGGATGGTCAGAGAGCCTAGTCAGTCTGCGTAGCAGACACGTGTACCCCCGATGTTCACCCTGAGACTTTCCCAGTCTCAGATGCACTAAAGATGGGCAGTTCTAGGCAGGGGATGAGGGGTCTTGCCACGAACACAGCTTTGCTTTTGGCTCAAGGCACAGTTCACCCCATGGATGTGTGTGTCACTTGCCCGTGTAGCCAAGTTCAAGTCCAGACTCAACCCTCACTCAATAGGAGATCAGAGCCAGTGAACCAGTGGCCTGCCCCCCATACCTGGGATAGACCACCCTGCCAGGTACGTGTGACCCCAGACGCTCACAGAAGTCACCTCTGTACACTCTGGTTTGGGGACCTTTCCTATGGTTTGCCACTCCCCGGATTGGAGTAAGCTACCTGCACGTCCTGAGATCTTGACTCCACTTTCAAGGGAGCCCAAGTTATGACAGATCAATGGGGTACCAGCAATATGGAGGACAAGCCTTGTAGGAGCCACAAGACCAGTCAAGGGGAAGTAGGATTTTTGTACTCTAAGAACACTTCCGGTAGCTGGGGCAGTGACAGGTGGCCTTCTAGAAGAGTAGGTGTACCAAGAAGGAAAGGCAGCTCAGGAGGAATACCATGCTCAAGGTCAGGAGGCTGCATGATCCCACAGGGAGGAGAGACCATGAGCTTGCAGGGCATTGGAATTGGGGAGGCACACCCTCCTTTTTCATCAACCCCAAACGGGCCAGGCTTTCTGGAGCCAGCTTGCCCCATGTGCTCTCCACAGCACAAGCTAAGGACTCACCCTCCAGGGACCACCCCACCCGACACCTCATATCTAGCATTGCAGCATAGGCAACTAGATCTCCCCTTTAGGGGCACAGTTGCCCCTCGCCGAGAGAGTAAGATGTGGTAGGTGCTCACTAGGACTACCCCACAGCAAAGAGGAGCAACAAACCGGACCAACACTCGGGCAATGCGGGTAAGTCCCGGAGGGAACCTGGTAGAGGCTGCGGGAGGAGGCCATGACCGTGCATTTATGCCGCATGCATTTGCAAGAACCCTGCTCCAAGGGGGACACAAGGTTATAGAGGGCGTGGCTGTGGAGGGTGTGGGTAGAACAAGGGAGTAAGGCAGGACAAGAGAGAAGTTGCTGAGAAGGTCCCAAAGGATGCTTAAATAGAAGTGAGAACCCCACTTGAGCAGAGGTAAGCCGGTCATCAAGCCTCCTTATTTAAGATTTTGCTTTAGCGCAACGGCAGCTAGTACCCTAGGAGCGCCACGTAAGCCTCACTTGACCTTAATCAGGCAGGACGAGAGAGATTGGGTGAGAGGCACGGCTCTACCCCCAGGTGCCTGGACTTAGCTACTCACAGCACGAGAGCTTAAGAAAGCAAAGCTGTGTAAGAGGGTGGCCCGGTGGAACAGGGCGCTGGTCTCTTCCAGAAGCATCGCCAAAACAAAGGGTAAGTTCGGGAAGAAAGGGAGGCTCCCACTTGACACAGGTGGTCTTGATCTCTGCGTGATCTGCAGAGGGCTCAGGGAAAATGTGCAGCTCTCTGGGCTACCAGGCACACCTCCTTCCTCCCTCGCCACGATCCAAGGGGCAGAGTTCAGGGAAGAGGCAGGGAAACGACGCAGGGATGTTTGGGACCTCAGGCTAAGCTAACTGTTGCTAACAGGTGATGCACTTACCAAGCAAGGCGGGCTCTCCCCCTGAACCTGCCTGGGAGAGGTTAGAAGAGCCACCTGCCGATTTGAGGCTTAATCTTTCAGAAAGCATTGGTTTTCCCCGAAGTAGCTCTTCGAGCCAGCTTTTCTAACCTCTACCTTGCTCTAAAGCAGAGTTGATCATTTGAACAGTGTACCCACTTAGCTGGCATAACCCTAGGCACTACATATTAGGCCAATTTAACAGTGGCGAAATAGAAGTACAGAGAGGTTAAGCAACTTAAAGTCCCCAGGAGACAGCAGGGCTGAGACTCCATCTCCAGCAAATTGGCTCCCGAACCCCTAGACTCCCTAGAATTCCGCGGGGTTTGCAGCCATGCTCTAAACACCCCTTTCTGGCCTTCGTTATCAAAGTCACTTGGGAGAGGGAGTTGAGAAATGCCTAGGAAAACCGAACACGGCAAGGTTGCAACTACCACCAAAACTTCCCCCATCAGGGAAGACACCCAGGTAGCTTTTAACCCGCCTGAGATCTGCTCACAGCAGTCAGAAGCAGAGCTGCAGTTAACGAACCCACGCGTCTCCTTCCACACTTCGGGGGGCGGGGAGGAGGGGGGACTCTCACAGCCCCGGGGTCCTTGAGAAGTCTGCCCCACCCCCCACTGGCGAAGCTGGGTTAGGAGAGTGGGAGTGCCTGCAGCAGTGCAGAGCATGCCTTCTGCCAGACAGCCCTAACAGACCCCGTCCTTGTCGCCCCGTTTCCCTCTTGTGGTCGGCACACCCCACAGGGAGCCCCACAGGCCTATCAGGGCTTGGGTCCTGCCCGCGCATAGGGTCTTTGCAAGAGAGAAAGCTCTAAGAGGCAGAGAAGTAGCTTCTTGGGAGACTCCCAGAAGAGGAAGAACCAGCTTTCACCTCGTGGGCTCCTAGACAAACAGCTCAGCTCCCTTCCTTTCCCACCTCCCCTCCGCAGCGCTGCGGCAGCCCCAGGACGAGGGGCGAGGTTGGCAGGCTTCCGTGTGGGGAGACAACTCCAAGCCCCCGGCTTCCACACGTCATTCCCGCCGCCTCTGATTTCATTACTGTTCTTCCTTCCTCCCCCAGGTAGGAAAACAGTACTGGATTTGCCCAGAATCTAGAACATTTCAAGAGGTAGAAAGAAAGCCCAACCAGCAACGCACCCCCCCCCCCCAAAAAAAACCCATATGGCACCCCTGGTTCAGAAGAAGTAAAAGCAGCACGTCTAGCCCCCACCCCCGGGTAAAGACAGCAGGCTCAGGAGGAAAGGTGGGCCTGGGGGCAATGCTTTTGACTCTCCCCTTGGTGCTGTGGTGGCTGCCCATTGGCTGGCTGCTTTCTACCCAGATGCCTTTCACCTGGGCTCAAGGAGCAGCTCCTGGAAGTATTTAATTCCAGGTGCTGTTTATAAGCAGAGTGACCATGAGCTCCCCGCTCATGCTGCTACCTTGGTGTAGTTATGAACGGTGCTGCCTTCCACGGTCAAGTATGCCCCCCTGTTTTTTAACAACAAAGGACCCAATTTATAAAGGGAGAGGCGTCTCCTTCTGCACCTAACCTGACCCTTGGCAGAAAGTCTCTCCCCCCGGGAGGGCGGCATCAAGGACAAAAGCAGGTGCAGCTGGGGAAGGAGGTCTTCGGAGAGCATGTTGGGATTACTCCGGCCCCGGCGGCTGTGCCTTCCAGAAGCCTGGCCGGAATCTGCCCCATGCCATGAGCTTCCATCTTACCCTCTGGCCTCTCCCCTGCGAACCCCCACTCCTGCTCTCTCTCTCCAGCAGCCAGATGCTGAGTCGTGCCTTTGGCTTTGGATGCTCTCGATAGCCAGATGTGGGCAGTTTCCCCTGTGGCTTGATGTAAATCCTCCTTAAGGTCCCCAGGAGACAGCAGGGCTGAGACGCCAGCTCTGGCTTGAATCCCCTTGGCCGCTGACCAGCTGCCAAGTCGGGGTGAGTTAATTCGCCTTTTCTTGCCTCAGTGTCCCTATCTGGGGTAATCCTCATAACCTGGGGACATCAGGAGGATTAAATGAGTTAATATTTGTAAGTCTTTAGAACAGTGCATGGACTGTAATAATGCTATAAAACATCCATTCGTTAAAAATAAGATGACAGAAAAGAGATGGAAGTGATATTTAAATTTCATCGATGAGCTGGCTTATTCTGTGCCTTAATGCACTTCTGTCAGAGGCCTTGGAGAAATCCGTATTGCCCACCTCCTCACTTTACAGAAAATAAAAACTTAGAAGTCAAGGGATGTGCACAAGATCACCCAACTAGAAAGTGGCAAGTTTGGGTTTGAACATGGGTCTAGGCAGGGATCTTGGCCTGTCTTCTTCACTGCTGTGTCCCCTGATGCCTAGAACAGTGCCTGGTGCATGGCAGGTGCTCAGGAAGTACTTTTGCAATGACAGTGAATGCATGACGGAATGCAGGAGCAGAGGATGAAGGAAACCGTGTAGCCGAATGAATAAGAACATAAACGCTGACGTCAGACCAGTGCAGACTGGAACTCAAGCTCGTTCCAGGTTTGCCGGAGACCATCCCATGGTTAGCGCCGAAAGCCCTGTGGTCTGGATAAAACACAACAGCGGATCTCTCTATCCATCAACCACTAGACGCATGACCTTGTGCAAGTCCCTGGACTTCTCTGATCTGCAAAGATTAAATGAGATACTGTGTATGAAGACATACCCCAGGGCTTGGCACACAGGAAGTACTAATTAGTCCTGGCTCTTACTCTTCCCATTCCTTAGATTGACTTCTGGCTCTTGAAAATGCTTCCCGATGTATATTCCTGACCCCGCTTACGTTAGAATCCTTGGTTTTAGGGCAGAGGGGGAAGGTGAGCCATGTAAGGGCCCCAAACACGGTGCCTCTTTGGACATTTTCCTCCTGCAGAGAAGTGGTCTCAGCCCGCCTCCCCCCCCAGGCTTTTTTAGCAATCCTATCTGGCCTCTCCGTGCTGATTTCCAGCAGATGTTCTTCTAATGAACCACACTGTCATCTCAGGGCCTTAATATAGTGCGGGGTGTGAGAACTTCGGAAAGGCTGTCATCATGGCCTGGGAGGATGGTCTGGCCATTGTTTGGGACTGTCTTCCTCTGATTGTTATGTGAAGGGGAATTTATCTTCTTCTACCACCTCTTCGCCCCATACCCCGCTCCCCAACTCCCCTGGGCCCCAGCTCCTGCCCAAATTAAAAGTCTGCGTCAGAACCTTCTAGAAAGTGCTCAGTGCACCATGATGAGGGGGATGACAGAGGGAGGAGTTTGGGAGGGAATGTGATTCAACAGAGGCCTGAAATCAATATTTTCAGGCTACAAACATGCAGATTCACTGATTCTCGGGCGAGGAGCAGGCCCGTGGGGGATCTGAGGCAGATGTTCCCTGAGCACGAGGTATCAGGGTCTAGGCAGGGAAGGACTGGTGTAATGCAGCTGGAGGCTCAGCAGGGAGCCTCCATTTACAATTGCTCAGGCCTTCTGTACTAGCCGGGAGAAGCCAAGAGTGGGGAAATGTTTCTAGCCCCTGTCTGGTCCTGTCTTGTTCGTCTGAATGATCTCACGGCCCCAGTTCGGTCAGGTCAACAAGCCTGACGGAGGGTTTTCTAAGTGCAGGGCACAGAGCCCTGGTATGGAAAGTTGGTAATATACAGACTCTGTCCTGAGGGCATGACAACGACCAGCTCATTGATAGAGAGGCAGAACCTCCACCCTCTGGCTGGGTCTGTTTGATATTTGGGATTGCATCGACTCATAGCAAGAGCCTAGATGCTATTTCTCATTCATTTATTATTGTTTCATCCCATTATCCCATTAATTCTCACAATAACCTCATGAGGCAGAAGCCTTAATCTCCACTTTATAAGTAAGAAAGGCCCAGAGATGTTAATCACTGGACCAAGGTCACACAGCCAGTGAGTGACCAAGGCAGCATTTGAACTTGGTGCAATCTGACCCATAAGCCTACTTTGAACCACACTATTAAAGTTTACATCCAAATTCTGGCTATTCAAAATTTTCCAGTTGTTAAGATACTAGGAAAAAAAGAAATTTGATCTCTTTCCTTATAATACACCTAAATAAAATCTATTTCCATGCTTAATAAAAGAATGGGACTGGGTTTTTCATCATGTAATGAGAGCAACATAGAGAATTTAAAGAATCTGTTGCATAGAGATTTCTCATTTTATGGGAATTAACCTATGATCCGGGGTCTTTCTCCTCTGATATTCACCTGGGAGAAATTTAATCCATCTAGAATACACACTGTACCGCAACCATCCCTATAGGAAAGACCTTAAAATTATTCGTGAATGGAAATACGATTGCTAGCCATAATATTTAAGGAGGATGGGAGAAAGGTTAGAAGCCAAATACAACAATAAGGAGAGAGACCATAAATAACCCTCACCCTGTATCTTCAATGAGTCCATCCAAGGGTCTACAATTTTTTTTTTTTTTTTTTTTTTACACAGGCCCAGGTAGTAAATATTTCAGGCCTAGTGGGCCATACAGTGTCTGTCATAATTGCACAACTCTGCCATCATAAGGAGAAAGCAGCCATAGACAGTATGCAAATGATTACAGTGGCTGTGTTCCAATAAAACTTTATTTACAAAAATAGGCAGAGGGGCCTGAATTAGTTGATAACATACAGCTAGCAAGATATGAACCTGGTAACCTTACCTGGCAATTATGATGGTAAGCTTTTTCCAAATTTAAGTATAATATCAAAATAAATAATCCTAATAAAAACATTAATTAAAAGATTTTTAAGAGCCAGTTGCTTTTTTGTTTTTGTTTTTTTATATATTAAACCATTGAACGCACACATAAATTTTATGACCTAGCTGTTGGTATTGTCTTCTCCAGCTCCAGAAGGGGGCCTGCCTCCTAGGAAGGGCTCACTCCCTCCTAGCTAAATAAATTAAGTTCCCATTCTAGGGATGAAGGAACAGAGAAGCCCAGAATGTTTAGTTATTTGCTCCAAGTTTTTGAGCCCATAATAAGTGCTTGATCAGTGTCAGCCCTGAGACCGAGCCCTAATTTGAAACCAGGCAGTCTGACTCCAGATCCTGCCTGGTCACTTTAATATGGGGAGCTTTATCCCCCTGAGACCTGCCTCGCCCCCATATTGTCAGAGTTACGACACCCTTTGGTTTCTTTGGCCTACTTATGGAAGGCTCCACCTCCTTCTGTGCACAACTGCATCAATTAGCTTTCCTGATCTTTCTTGAGTCCAGCTTCTCCTACGACTCCCAGCTTTATCTGTGCAGTCCTGCCTGGCACGTGGGAACCCCCATCCTTGGGTGGTCCAGAAAAGCTTCCAAGGGGACATGAGAAAGAAGAGGAACCCAAGAAGCTGAAGGGACAGGAAGGACAGGGCATGGTCCAGGGAGAGGTGGTATTGGGCAGAGGCCAAGCTCTGCAGCTCTGGACTCTGCCCAAACTGGGTCATATCCCAACTCCATCACCTCCCAGCTATAGGACCCACCATGAAGCCTTTGTTTCCTTATCTTTAAAATGGGGACATAAAATGGCACCAACCACCCAGGTAGAATGTAATGAGAAAATTCAAACATGGAAACTGGCACATAGCAAGGGCTTAAAAATGTCTCGTATTATTTGGCTGCAAAGTCCTATGGTGTGTTGCAGAAAATCAAGTACACTTTTGTGGCTCAGGCATGGGGTTTGTGTTGGGGGCAACAGAGCACTACCTTCAGAAGGCTTAAAGGGTGGGGGGTGGGGAGGCACAAACCAGAGAGGCTTAACGCAGTGATTCTCACATATGTAGATTCCTGGGACCCCCAAATGTCCTGTTCAGTAGATACGGTTGAGGCCCCAGAAGCTGCATTTCCAACAAGTGTCTGGGAGTCCAGTGTGGCCACAGAACGTGTTCTGAATGCAAAGCGAGGACACTTGGACTTGCCCATGTAAACAGGAAGAGCACTGAATGGATGTCATCAGGGAATGACAGAATAAACATTTTCAGATGACAAGTCTAGCAGAGGTGTGAAGATGGATTAGGGGAGGGGAGAGGATAATTAAGAGGCCCTTATAATAGTCCAAGCATGAGTCACCAGTTTCAGTATCTCCCTGTTAGGTGTCTCAGCTGTTGTGACACCAGTCTCTGGGGACCTGTCAAGGGACCTGAAGCCACAAGGCTCTTTTTCCCCACAATGCCTCTTCTCCATTCTTGAGCAATTTTGATTGACACTAATCATGACAACAGTGACCATTTATTAAGCACGCTCTCTGCGTCTGGACCCAAACACTTCATGTACATCATCCTGTCTAATCCTCCCTGCAGAGCAAGTTCCATTATCCTCCCAAGAGGCTCAAAGAGGTGAAGCCACTTGATCCAAGTTACACAGAAAGAGAAGGAGCCGAGCCTAATGCTGTCTGAACTCAAAGGTTGTGAGCCTAACTGCCTTCCCAAAGATTTCCACTCATTCAGATCCGACGCCTCCTTTAAGGCAAACTCTGAGGATTCCTGACTTTTTCATTGATCTCTTCTTCCACACATGTGATCATCCAGGGACTCAGGGACCCAGTCTCTTTCCTTTGTTGCGCTGCCTTTCCTTTGGGTCTCTCTCTCTTTCTCTCCTGCTCTCTTTTTTAAATTCAAATTGCTGGCAGTAGAGAACAGAAGAGAGTAGAGGAACCACGCTCACTTCTTGAAAGCGGGGCCAGAATTTGCACTCACACACCATTGGCTGAAAATCAGTCACATGACATGTACAAGGGAGGCTGGGACATGTAGTCTAGGAGAGCTACAGAAGAGGGAACGGATTTTTTGGTGAATGGATCGGAAACTCTGTCACTTAGCACATAGTGGGTGCCAGAAATAATGATTAATTATTGATAATACCAGCAAAGGCATGTGTGTAGCGGGTAAGAATCAACTCTAGTTTCAAGTCCTGTCTGAACTACTACCTAGTTTGGTGTCCCTTCCAGTTTCTTAACTTCTCAAATGAGCGTTAGAAACACCAGCTCGGGAATGTTACCGTGAAGATTCATTGTGCATAGCAGAGTGCCTTGTTAAATAAATGCTCAAGTGGAACCATGGTGTCACCTGCCACGTGTCACCTGCTTTGTGCAACGTCCATCCACACAACTAGCACTTTTCGCCTCGATTTACAGGTTAAGAAAAGTCAAATGATTCAATGGAATGGTTCCAAATTACAATCTGGAATCCACCAAGCCCTCTCTACTACCATGGCTACAACTCTTGTCTAGGTGAGATCCTCACCCTCCATTCTGTTCCAGGCTCTGGGCCTTTGCACTTGCTGTTGTCCCTGCTGGAAGGTTCCACCAACCCTGGATCCTTGGATGGCTGGCTCTTTCTCACTGTTCAGGTCTTTGTCTAAATATCCCCATCTCCATGACCCCTTCACTGCCTACCTAAGCTGAAGTAGATCCCTCTTCCCATGTTTCTGCCTGTCTTTTCTCCTTATTTTATTTTCTGTATATCCATTATCACTCAATATTATCTTGTTGAATGACTTACTGTCTTTTTCCTCCATCAACATGTAAGCTCCCTGAGAACTGGGAGCTGTCCATCTGATTCTCTACTGTGTTTCTACTCTGCACATAGAAGGGACTCCATATTTATTCAATGGCCCATAATGAAACTTAGGCTCAGAGTGGGTAAGTCACTTATCCATGGTCACACAGCAATGTGGAAAAACCAGGATTTGAATTTAGGTCTGTCTTGTTCCAAAGCCCACATTCTTTCTGTTATTCCAAGTCCCCTACCTGGCGTAACAGTGGTAGTTTCCCAGGCAGAGGCCAGATTGTGATCCTGTCTCTGCTGTCAGGTGGGGAGGTTGCATCTCCTGGTTCACCCGAGACAAGTGGAGATGGCTTACACACTCAGAGGCCATGCAGCTTTTCCTTTTTTCGGATACTTCTCTCTTGCCAGACATAAATGAGGCCCAAGAGTCCTCAGCTTTTAAATGGCCTTGGCTTCTGGTCCACAGCAGCTGGGGAGAAAGCAGAAGGATCATGCTTTGAAATCAGAGTGGCTAAACTTTGGGCCCTGGGATGCTGAGAGAGCCAGAAAGCCATGGAGTTGTAAACTGCAAAAAGCTCCAGAAAGCTCTAGGGTGCCTTGTTTGCCTTTCCTGGACCCGAGTTCCAACTGGCCAAATCAGTGGAGGTATCGAGTGCCCAAGAGACATTGGAATATCTGTTGTCTTGAAGGGCAGGGGCTCTGGTGGGATTCATTCTCATGCTAAGAAAGTCTGGGGAGCCCTGGGCGTCTTGGGGGTGCTGCATATTCTGTTTGCCCTTCTAAGAAATTCTCCACCCATCTCTGCACTGCTCTGTGCCTGGGAGGCTGACCTGTGCGGAAGGCACTACCTGGGGGGCTCCCTTGCCTTCTGGCTTCCCGTTGGGCTCAGCCAATGACGGGCACCAGCAGGAGATAAGGGGGCAGGAGGAGAGAGAGCTTGGGGTATCTCCCCCCTCCACATTCCCTCTCTGCTGTGGCTGTCACTCCCGGTGGGGCACCTCCTCTTCTTCAGCTACAGCTCCCACTGGGTGCTGGTGATGGCTGATGCCTCCATATCCATGGAAGGGTTTATTACCCCTGATCCAACCTCTATAAGCAGGCTCCCTAGCCCCTCCTTCAATTAAACCCTTTGTGTATGCCATCTGTTTACTGCTAGGACTCCGACTGATTTGTGGGGTACCCCAACATGGGAGTGTAAAAAACAGCTATCCAAACACCCACCTTAAGCAAAGCCGCAAATCTCCCATCCCAGTCTAGTCCCATGGGCCCTTGCTTTCCTGTCCTTGCTTTCCCTGTCTCTGGGTGGCCAGGTGGCCGGCTTCCACCGACTGGCCCAGCAGCTGGCTACCTACAGGCTCGGGCAATGGGAGGCCCGGCAAGGAGACCGGGGGGCAGGAGGAAGGGCTGTAAGGAGCAGTGAGTGGGGCCTGTATTAGGAAAGTGACATTTTGATGTTTTGTTGTTTAGGAATTTCCGGAAGATGTTTGCTTATATTTCATTGGCGAGACTGCATCACACAGCCGTCCCCAGCTGCCTTGCCCTGCTGCCCTTCAGGAGAGCAGGATTCTGTCAGTGAGGAAGACAGGAAAAAGGATCGTAGGAACTAGAAGCGCCTGCGGCAGCGGGTACCTGTCCTCAGGAGTATCCAAACGGGGCTAATCATTCATGTGCCAGAGGAAGAATTGCATGCCGCCATATTCTAAATTTTCTTCTGATTCTGCAATTTTGCAATCACTCGGGCCCTATTCCCTCCAACTACTATTTAAGGAGCAGCCCCTGGGGGCCAGGGGTAGAGACTGAGCAAGATAGGCCGGTCCTGCTGTCACAGAGCAGGAGGAGGAAAATTAAGTAGACCAACAAAGATGTGATCATCGCAACACATACTAGGCAGGGCCTTCCAGGAGCTCAATGGATTCACTTCGAGCTGGGTGGTCAGAGACCACTCCCATCTGTTTTCAGAGCCTCGGCTGGCCCTTCTCTAAAACAGGGGAGGTGCTATAGACTGTGCCCCCCGCCCCCAATGCATATGTTGAAACCTACCTCCCCCCCCCATTAGATATGAGTGGTATTAGGAGGCAGGGCCTTTGGGAGGTGATTAGGTCATGAGGTAGAGCCTCATGAATGGGACCAGGGCTCTTATACATGAAGGAGACCCCAAGAGTACCCCCGTCCCTTCTGCCATGTGAGGACACAGCAAGAAAATGTCAGTCTATGAAGCAGGAAGTGATTCCTCACCAGACATGGAATCTGCCAGTGCCTTGATCTTGGACTTCCCAGCCTCCAGCACCGTGAGGGGTAAATACCCAGCCTATGGTATTTTGTTAGGGAGGCCTGAGCTGACTGAGAGGGGATGGGTATGTGATTTCTAAGAATCCCAACAGCTCTAATTTTTGAAATTTTTTTTTTTTAAGATTTATTTATCTGTTTGAAAGCGAGATTGAGCACAGAGGCAGGCAATACTACTCACATTTGACTCCGAGAATAATCCCTTGCCTAAGACAACACAGTAAATGTCAGACTCTGAAATGATGATGTTGCCACCAGTTTTCAAGTTCTGTTTGTGCCGACCTCTCTGCAAAACACCTCCCGTACATATGAGCGGAAGGCAGCGCAGTATGGTGGATCTGGGGGGGTCACACTTCCTAGGACTTTGATCTCGCTTTGCTACTGATCAGCTGTGTGACCCCAGGTATGTGACCTGACCTCTCTGAGCCTGTTTTCCCATGCGTAAAGGGTGGGGGGCAATAAGAGCACCCACTTCCAAGGGTCACCAGTTTTAAATGAGATAATCCAGGGAAAGCACTTGGCATGTTGTCCAGCTCGCAGAAAGTATTGTATGAGTGTTAATTACTGTATAATTAGTATCTACTTGGGATTGAGATTTGGATCCAGATTTATCAGACAAAAAGGGTAAGAAAATGTTCTGCTCGGTGACAGCTCAAAATCTTTCCATGGCAGGTACCCCCTGATAGGATGTTGCAGCAAGGACCTTTCATTTCTGTGGTCATCTTTCCCAAAACCCATGATGCAGGGGCATTGTGGCCAAACCATCCATCTTCAGTGGTGGGCATTCTCCAAAGCACCTGACCTAGGCTGTACACATCCTCGGGGCCATGCCACAGCAGGGAAAGACCAAGAAACTTTCAGTGCGGGATCCTGGATTCGATCCTGGCACAGAAGGACATCAGTGGGAAAACGGGTCAAAGCTGAAGGAAGTCTGGAGTTAGTTCATAGTAACATACCTTAGTTCTGACAGATGTCAGGTGTGAGGTGCACCATTTTATGAGAAAGTAAAACAGTAACATTCTGGAAAACTGAAATTGGGTGAGGGGGTCTCTGGAGACTCTCTGCACTATCTTTGCAACTGTTCTACAAATCTAAAATTATCCCCAAATAGAAGGTTGGTATAAAAAAAAATTGTTTTTGGCGAATTTCTGCTGGGGTCCTCAGAAGCACAGAGTATTTTTTTTTTTTTTTTAGTTCTAAATTCATGTGAGCAAGAGTGGGGAGAAGGCATGGAGAGACAAGGTTGTGTCCCTGATAAATGCAAAAATTATATTTAATTTAATATATTGTTGATTTTTAAGGTCCAATGAAACAGCTAGCTCTACAGAAAGGAAATTCATTTGTCACCCTTCAGGGAGCAGAGAAACCACCATCCAGCCGTGCTGGGGACATGAGTTCCGTCCTGATTGGAGCAAAAGCCAGTGGCCTTTGTGCTGCTAGCGGGGACAAGCTTGAGGCTCCTGCCCACCGATGGCAGAAGCGGGGGTAAGTACCGGGGGCCATGGGAGTTTCGCTCCAGCTTAAAAAGCAGCGCGAGCTCTGTTCTTGAAAAGCAACCCTAGCTGTGTCTTCTTTGTGGGCCGCAAGAAAGATGCTCAGCATCAAGTGTGTGGATCTCCAAAGGTACATCAATTGTTCAACCTCATTCCTGCCTTTTTCCTACTCTCATTTCCAATGCACCTCCTTCTCGTCACTAACTGTTCTATAGGGCCTCACTGTATCACGTGTGGATTTCTAGAATCCAAAGACTCCGAGGTCCTTCCATAGTGCTTGGACCAACGTACACTGCCGATACATAGCCCATCTGGAACTACGGATCAAAATTACAAACACGTATGCCCTTGGGCTCAGCAACTGTACCACCAGAAATGTATCATGTAGATTTACTTGCACACATTGAGGTGATCCATGTCAGGGATTAGAAAGAACCCACATGTCCATCAGTGGGTGACCATACATCCATCCATAAGTGGAATGCTCTACCATTATCAGAAAGAACTAGAAGGTTCTTTATGCACCAACATGGGAAGATATCCAAGATAACTTGAGTGGAAAAAGCTGCATGCATAGAATATGTGTACAATTTACTACATTTGTGTAAAATGGGGGAAATGAGGGCTTTATATGCATATGTATTTGTAGATGCATAAAGAAACTTTGGAAGAATATAGAAGAAATGAAGAACAGAGGTGACTTTGGGAGGATGGAGATAGGAACGAGGCAAAGAGCAAGAATAGGAGGCAACTTTTTACTCATCTGGGATGCGAACAATACAATTTATCAAAAATCGAAATACACATAGAGAGAGAGAAGGAACAGGAAAAGAGAAGGAGAGAGGGAGAGAAGACAAAACTTGATCCTCGCTAGCCAGCTAACCTTGCAAGAACTGAAAGAAAATAGGATTGCAAGAAAATGTGAGCCTCCTAAGGTGTTTCTGGGACAATGTGAGGGTGGAGAGAGGGAAGGGGAGACAGGGAGAATAAGAGAAAAAGAGCAAGAATCTTCCAAATGGTTTGCAATGAAATTGGAATCCAACAACCACAGAAATCTAAACGTGGCTTTATTCTTAAGTGACAAAAAAAATTCTGAATGCTATACCAGTTGCTTAAAATAGCAGTTGCTATTTTAAGAGCACAGACTAGACTTTCTAATTCTTCTCTCTTTTACAGGTTTGCTGTGTGAATTGGGGAGAATAGCTTATACTTCTGGTTAACAAAATTCCCCCCATCCATGAGATGGCAAGAAAATTTTTCAAAAAAAAGTTGCAATCTAGCTAAGGATTTTTGCAGTGCTCTGAGAATCAATCATTCTGGTCATTTTTACACTACAACATAAGCAATTGATGGCTTATGTCTTTGATCCACAGTAGACTCTTTAGAAGTACAGAAGAGCAGAGCCAATATAATCAACTCTTTAATGCAGACAACTTCCAACACTGTGGTGTGTAGAATTCCAGAATCTTACTTGTGATCATGCTTTAAAAAAAAAATTATAGTCCAGGGGCCCCTGGGTGGCGTAGTTAAGTGTCCAACTCTTGGTTTCAGCTCAGGTCGTGATCTGAGGATTGTGATTTCAGGGTCGTGGGATCAAGCATCATGACCTCTGCTGATGGAACTCAGCAGAATCTGCTTGAGATTCTCTCTCCCTCTCCCTCTGCCCCTCCCCCTGCTTGCACATGCACATGCATGCACACTCTCTCTCTCCAAAATAAATAAAACTTTTAAAAAATCATAGTCCAATTCTATTTTAAAACCTGTCTCTGTAATTTAACAGTATGTCATTATAAGGTGTTGGTCATTAATTATTCTTCTACAACATATTTTTTAAATGACTGCTTTTCTTTATCTTATAAAAGTATCATGACTTAGCCAACCCCTTACATTAGACACGTTTTCCTTTGCACCGCTGTAAGTAATGCTTCCATGAACCTCTTTCACGTGCAAATTGTGCACACATCCTTGGTAATTTCCTTAGGATAAACTCATGGCTGTCAAATTTCTTGGGCAAATATGACCATCCTATGGCTCTTGCTGTAACAGGACAAATCACAACTGTCAGAAAGTTTATACCAATTTAATTGCATCACTGTGGCCTTTCAAAAGAATCATTAGGGACCCTTGTTCTGCTTTGGTTCACCAAATGAGCAGAGATTTCGTTTTCCCTAATTGGAAAAGATTTGGCCGGGAGCACAGCCTAACGCTGATCACTAATAACCCCTTTGATCTGCCCCAGGGCATGTCAAAACAAGTTTGCCCCCTTCCTTCTGGGGGCGCTTGGAATTCAAGTGTCCAATGAGCTACCCTCTCTTCCAGCCATCGCTGACCATTCTGAACTGTCCTGAGATGCCTCTGGAGCCAGGGAACCCAGACTCCTCAGTCTGGTAGTGGCTCATAAACTGCCCCCCGACCACATTTCCTACAGGTGCCAGTGGTCCAACCCACCTAAAGTGATAATACATTCAAATTAAGCCTTATTGGATGAGGAATGTCATCCTTATGAGCCATACCAACTTTTTAAAAATTAAACACCTAACATCTCTGTTGGGCTCAATCTTAGTCCCTTTGCACTGCTGTAACAAAATACCATGGACTGGGTAGCTTCATGATTTATAAACAATAGAATTTGGTACCTCATAGTTCTGGAGGCAGGAAGTCTGAGACCGGATGTCAGCATGGTCAGGTGAGGACCCTCTTCCAGGATGGAGACTTCTCATCCTTTCATCCCACGGTGGGACGGACTAGGGAGCTCTCTAGGATCTCTCTCTCTCTTTTTCTTAAATTTATTTCAATTCAATTAGCCAACATATAGTACATCATTAGTTTTTGATGTAGTGTTCAATGATTCATTAGTTGCATATAACACCCAGTGCTCTTCACATCACGTGCCTCCTTAATGCCCATCACCCAGTTACCCTATCCCCCCACCTGCCTCCCCTTCCACAACCCTCTTTTATAAGAGCACTGATCCCATTCCTGAGGGCTCCACCCTCCTGACTTAACCACCTCCCAAGGCCTCATCTTCCGATCCCTCACACTGGGCATTAGGATTTCAACATATGAACTTGGAGGTGACACAAACTTTCAGACCATAGCAGGAGAACAATTACTGCAATTTATCTATCTGTAGATGTTCATTTCTCCCATCTTTTTTTTAAGTAGACACCATGCCTAGCGTGGAGCCCAACATGGATCTCACAATTCTGAGATCAAAACCTGAGCTGAAATCAAGAGTCGGACACCCAACCGACTGAGCCACCCAGGTGCCCCTCCCACATCTTTTTGTTTCTGGAAAAAGGATGTATCTTACAATAAATGGCGCATGATAGCCTCATTGGCAGAGGTCTGATTTCTTTCTTACTAGGGGAACAAAGTACCAGTGCCCAATATCTTAGATGTGGCAGGCATGGGGCACTCTCTCCCCCTTCCCAGATTATAGTTCATTGGAGACTAGAGAACGCTGAGCTGCTCCAGGGACATGTGAGACTGTCTCCAAGCCTTGCATATAAGAATCTTTTCCCAGCCCATTTCACACTGGGAGGTGTTTGCTCAATATATAAAATCAATAGCCTTTTTTTTTTTTTTTTAAACTTGCTCTGACCAGAATCCTCATGTTGGTCTCTCCACACCTACAGGCAAAGGTATTCTTCATTTATACTTCCCGAGTTTTCACTTTTGAGACACTATCCCGAACCTTCCACCCTCTGGGAAGCCATAATTTGTCATACTTCAGTGAAACTCAGGCACTTGAGAGGCCTCCCTACAAAGCCCAGGACTCCAGATGGTCATTGTAGCATTGAGGCTTAGCTCCTCCAAGCTGGACTTGTCGAAGGCTCTCCATCAGGGGTGACCTGATGAAACACTCTCATAATGACCTAACCTGGGGTAGGCCAGATGTTCATACCCATTTTCCCCGCCAGTCACTATAACTCTGCTTCTCTTAAAGTTCATGGTCACTTGGGAGATGATTAGATTCATCCTCCTAGTTCCAGGAAGGAGGCCTTTTCATTATTTATCCTTTACGATTCAGCTCATGTCCCAACACCTCTATGAAACCCCTGAGTTGAGTTAACTGCTCCTCTCTGTGTTCCCAGAACTGCTTGGATTTACCTGGACCACAGCACTCATCACAATGAATTGTAATTGTCATTTGACTTGCCTCTCTCCCGTGAGGGCAGTGTTCTCAAACTTGAGCCTTCATCAGACTCCTCTGGAGCTCCTGTTAAAACACAGAGTGCTGGGTCCTTCTCCCTCATATTTCTGACTCAGAAGCTTAGGATGAGGGTGAGAATTTGTATTTCTAACAAGAACCCGGGTGACACTGACACTGCTTATTCAAAGATCACACTTTGAGAACCACTGACCTCATCCATGGGGTCATTAAATCAGGGACTTTGCTTCCTTAACATTTCTAGATTCCACACACAGTAGGCAGCTGACATATTTGCTAAATTCAATCAGGTTTTACTTAAATGCTCCCTCTGTGCTGAGAATGGCATTAAGCCTTATAAATAAAAAAGAGGCATAATTATTTATAAGAGCCAAGATACGGAAACAACCTAAGTGTGAGTGGATAGACGAATGGATAAAGATGTGGTATATAGACACAATGAAATATTACTCAGCCATAAAAAGAATAGAATCTTGCCTTTTGCAACAACATGGATGGACCTAGAGGGTATTTTCCTACGTGAAATAAATCAGAGAAAGACAAATACTATATGAGTTCACTCATGTGTGGAATCTAAAATCAAATCAACAACAACAACAAAATCCCACCAAAAAACCCAGAAATAGAGATATAAATACAGAGAACCAAACACTCTAGTGGTTGCCAGAAGGGAGAGGGGTGGGAGGATGGATGAAATGTGGTGGAAGAGATTAAGAGATACAAACTTCCAGTTATAAAATAAATAAGTCACAGGGATGAAAAGTACAGCATAGGGAATATAGTCAGTAATATTTTAGTAACTTTGAATGATGACAGGTAGTAACTACACTCATTGTGGTGAGCGTTTTGTAATGTATAGAATTGCCAAACCACTAAGTTGGGACACCTGAAACTAATATAATATTGTATGTCGACTATACTTCAATTAAAAAAAAATTTTTTAAGATGCATATAAGGAGTGGCAATCAGTGTTTTGTCATATGTACCTGCAGGATGTACTAATCCAATCAGGCACCTAAGATAAGAACATCTTCTATTTTTTGCTCTTCAGCGTCTACTTGGCACTTTGCACATATTCTCCCTTTTAATCTGTCCCCACCAAACCCAGTAACATATGGTTTATTATCCCTGTTCTGCAGAGGAATTGGCAAAATCTTAGAAAGTCTCTAATTTTTGATGTGAATTTTCTTATCCCTGGGGTCCCCGGGTACAATAGCAGGCATTGAATTAAAATCATGTGTGAAATAGAATAAATTTTCCTAGAGGCTCAATTTTACTGAAGGATTTGGGACAGGGAGATGTTCTGACACATGCGAGTAAATTGGCAGAATTCTGTTTTTCCATATTGACTGTATCACAACCATTTTTATCACAAAACACAACACTTTCAGGACAATTTGCCACCATGTTCTCAGAACTTTCTGGGAGTAAACTTCACTCACCTCCAATTCTGGCTGTGCTTGAGTAAAGCCACTTGTCCCATTGGAATTCAAAGGTCTGTTTGTCTGAATTCCAACCTTATGCTTTTGGCCACTTAAGGGACAAGGCTGGTGTAGAGCATGTCAACCAACTGGGTCAATTTTTTAAAAGAGGTTGGGGGAGGGGTAGAGAGTCCTAAGCAGACTCTGTGCTGAACACAGAGCCTGACCCAGAGATCATGACCTGAGCCAAAACCAAGAGTCAGACACTTAACAACCTGCCACCCAGGCGCCCCTGGGTCTTTTTTTTTTTTTTTTTTAAACAACATCCTAGCAATGTGATGTACAGGGGATAAAGTTGGACCTTTTTCACCCACTGTTGGAAATGCATCTGTAGCAAGCATTATTTATTCAACACCCATTGTCCCATTACCCTTGTTTGGGAAAACAATAACCCCAGTCCCAAAGGATGAACAATCTCCTTCTAGGCAAACCATTGTCAGCCCATTGTGGTTTGCCAGAGACTGACTCTCTTTCATGGCCTCCCTTGCAGCTGGGAATTACCATGTGATCCCCTTTTGGGAAGGATAAGAAGACAGAGATTTTCAGGGATCATTTTGCTCCTGCCCCATCTTTCCTGTTTGGGATACTAGTGTGATGGCTGGAGTTGTGGCAGCCACCTTGAGATTGTGAGAGGAAAAGCATGATGAATGGAAGCCAACAAGTTAAGAATGGCTGAGTGTAGGATTTTAATGCTATTGTTAAGCTGCTGTACCAGTGTTCAACTGCTTACCTCTGGTCTTATTTTCGTTAATCATAAATATCCTTTTGGTTTAAACCACTCGTTGTAGACATAAGCATTCCTACCTGATAGAGTATCCCAGAGTCCATCCTTCCAACACATGCAGGGCTTTGTTCTCCTACTGGTTCATTTTCCTTTAGGGCCCAAACTTTGATTGTCGATGAAAAATCTAAACTTCAAACAATGACTTTCCTATGCCCCTTCGTTCCATAAATATCTACTGAGTACCTTCTGCAAGCCAGATATTCCTCTGGGCATTGGGGTAGGACAAGGAACAAAAAAGACAAAGTCTCTGTTCTTATAGAACTTCCCTTCTAGAGGAAGGAGACCGAAACCAAAGAACAGGAGCATATCAGAGCGTGACAGGTGCCACCAAGAATAGAGGAGGGAAACACCAGCTTGAGAGGGAGAGAGAGACTCTCTGAAGGAAGGGAACTCCAGCAGACAGAGGAAACTGCAGGTGCACAGCCTTGAGTATGCTCTAGGTCCAGCAGGGAGACAGCCGTGGCTGTGGATGATGGGGGGTGTCGGGAGTTGAGCTCCCAGAAGCCATGAGGACAGGCAAGCTACAGGGAGAAGGTCTCTGCAGACGTGCAAGCTACATACTCAGTCACCTCTGCTCCCTAGTTCCTCCTCCTGTAGGACACCTGCTCTCACTTTCTTCTCACCCCTGCCCGACCCCTGCTCCCCTTGCTCTACCCCACACCAGCCTGAGCACAGTGCCTGACACACAACTGACACTCAAAAAAAAAAACCCAAAAACCCCACAATAAAAAAAACTAACGACTTGTTGAATGTGTGAATGAACACCCTCGATTTATACAAGGCCAACCAATGGATTAAAGTCCGCTCACTACCCTGTGACTGGGCAAGTGACAACCTCTCTGTGCCTCTGTTCCCTCACTTGTAAAGTGGGGATCATGGTCACAACTCTCCCTTAGTGTTTTGGTAAGAATACAAGAATCGTCATAAAAGCCATAGGCACCCTTCCAAATGCCCTCCACCCGAGGAAGTGGCTTGTCCGATCATCCCCATTTTACAGAGGACAGAACTGAGGCCCAAGGTCCCCCGGCTGCTAAGCAGTCGAGTCAGAATTTGAAGTGCCATGCTCGGGGGCGGCCTGAACGACCATTACTACAGAGCTGATGCATGTGGACAAAGGGGAAACGGAGCAAACGCTGAGCAAGGGGCTGTGTTTGCGGTGGTGGCTGTTTGTTAATGTTGTTATTGCTGTTACCAACTGTAGTGTGCCTAGTGGGCCCAGGTAACTGATGCTTGGGTAACAGGATGGGTGAAACAGATAGCACGCTGCAGCGCAGAACAAAGAAAAGAGAGGGAACTCTGCCCGCCCGGTGAGATATCCGTATCCACCTCCCGAGGGCCCCGCGTGGCTTGGGGGAGGGGGGCTGCGGTCGGAGAGCCCCAGAGGAGACCAGTCCCCTCACCTCCGCCCCAGCCTCACAAGCCAGGCAAACCGCACGCCCCCAGCTGAGGAATCACATAACCAAGGCAGCTGTGCAGAGCAGAAGAGGCCCGCACCTGTTTGTAATGTAATTTAGCTATTAGCAGCCTTCCCATCCAGCTGAAATTCAAAGACCGGAGAATGGGGGACAACGGAGGGGGCTGCATGGGGCGGAGGGGTTAGGAAGTTGGAGAGGTAAGACGATCAAATGTCCTAAATTGCTTGCACTTTAATGCCTTATATAAAGATTTCCTGTAATGCATGTTACCGTAAATAAGGGATTGCTGAACAAGCCCCGAGCAAGACGGCTTTTTAGCGAAACTCTCCCGGAGGGAACGTTTGGAGTCAGCCTGGTTATGTCCCACCTCTCAAGTTATCCTGTTGTAAAACGTCTGGCCCCCAAGGCCTGCATTTACTAGACGGAGTGCAGCTCTCTCATGTTCTTCACAGAGCACTTAGGATGCACCTACTGGTGCTTACTTACTGGAGGACTGAGTCCCTTCTAGACCCCATCTCTGCTTACAGAGATGTTGGGCGGGGGGGTGGTGGGGGTGGTGGGGGTGGTGCAGGGAGACGGTCTCTTGACCCCCCAGGATCCGCTCTATCCAGCGCACCCCCATCCAAATCCAAATCAACCTGTCGGGGCTGGCAGAGACCGACAGCATAATCCCCCATCCTGGCCCCAAGGAACCAAGCCAGATATTGGGGTCACTGGGGCACATTTTGACAGTTCTTAAGGGAAAGTTTGCAGGATGCACCTGGACAATTGCTCCCAGTTTCTCTTGAGGGGAAAAAAAATGGAAGAGGCAATTTCTTTGTTGGTAAGATTCAGATTCAAGGGGTGGTTTATCATGTGCCTCCTGAATACCCAGAATTGCCCTAGGCTACCATGGGGGTGGGGGTGAGGGTGATGATGATGATGATGATGGTGAGGGGGTCATGATGACGATGAGGATGGTGCTGGTGGAAGTGGCGGTGATGGTAAGAGGGAGAGAAAGCTGAGAGCGCCAACACTTACGAGCATTCACTACATGCTGTTGGCATGGATTGCCTCACTGGATTCTCAGAACAAGAATCTCCCCGAGAGCCAGATGCTATTATCCCTATTTTATAGACAGAAATTACAACAGTCAGTAGCTTACCCAAGGTCACACTTCATGGCTTTGACTTAATTTCCATGCCAAGCTCGGGGAGTCCATATTCTCATCACTATTTCTTGCCAAAGAAACAGAGCTGAAGAGAGATAAAATGAGTTTATTGTTTCTACGATTATAGACTGAGTGCCTCTCGTGTGCCGACCCCTGTTCTGGAAATTGTGGTTTTGTCAGCAAACATGATAGACAAGATCTCTTGCCTCCAGGAGCATGAATTCCAGCTAACATTCCTCAAAGAAAGAATTTAAAAACAGAGCTCTTCTCTAGAAGTACCTGAATGACACTAATTTGGGAAGGGGCGATCAGTAGCATTAGAGAGGGACCTTAATAGGTATCTTTGCAAGGATTTCACACATACCCCAAATCAGAGCCTGGAACAAGGGCTTATAAGTGGACAGTTTATTTAGAACATGACCCCTAGGAGCAGGAGCAGGGATTAGGGCAAATGCATCTCGGGAGGAGAGAGAGCCAATACAAGGGTGCATTATGGAGGAGGCTGTTGCTATGGGTAACCAGTGTTCAATCCACAGTGACGTTCCAAGGCACATATGGGATGCTAATCAGAATTGTCCTTCTAACGAACCATGAGAGACAATGGACTCTGAAAAACAAACTGAGGGTTCTAGAGGGGTGGGGGGTGGGAGGATGGGTTAGCCTGGTCATGGGTATTAAAGAGGGCACGTTCTGCATGGAGCACTGGGTGTTATGCACAAACAATGAATCATGAAACACTACATCAAAAACTGATGATGTAATGTATGCTGATTAACATAACAATAAAAAATTAAAAAAAAATAATTGTCCCTCCAAGGGATACAAGGGAGAAGCATCTGCCCATCAGTTCCTATTGCCCTTTGGTTAAGGGTTGCCCCATGGAGCTTAACTTCACTACCCTTCTGGATTGTGCATGTGTAAATAGCCTGCAGTTTCTTTAGCCACCCCATGCCATGCATTAGATAAGCTCTGAGGAAGAAAGAGAATAACATACAGCACAGGCTTGGAGATTGCTGTAGCCATGACAAGAGTTAGAAGTGAGACAGAGAGGACATGAGTCAGTGCACAAGAAGTATCTGAGCATCCGTGTATTAGTCAGGATAGGCTTGGTTTGGCTACAGTAACAAACAATCCCACATTCTTGATACTTAGCACTTGAAATGCTTTATGTAATTTAATCTTCAAAAATATCCTGCCAGAGAGATATTGTTATCAGCTTAACTGATGAGAGAACTCAGCAGAGAGAGGCAACCTAATTTGCCTAAAATCACTTACCTGATTGGCGGTAGGACCAAGATGCTAACCCAGGGATGAATGACTGTAAAGCCTGTGCTTTTAATGTGTTTGGCAGCAGCTAGGGCAGCAAAGGAGAAGGTTTAGAGGTCACAAATAGCGATCTAAATTTTACTTTAAAATAATTTGTAACTATTTTTAAAATTAGAAGTTGAAAAAAGTACACTAGATGTCTGTTATATCAAGTTTTAACAAAGAGAAGACACTCAAATTGTGTCAGGTTGGCCCCTTTTCTTTGGATATGGACATAAAACATCTGCCTTGGCTGTTTAAATGAAGAGAGTGGTAGTCATTAGTATAATTTGTCAAATACATCCACATTTCCATGTTCCAGGTATGGCAGGATTACACTTGACCCCCTTCTGGTTGAGTGGGGCCCCATCACTAGGTCTGGCCAATGAGTTATGATTTCCAGGCCAGAGCATTTAATGGCCAATGAGAACCACCCCACCCCCTCTTTCCCTCTGCTAAGGCACTGTTCCACATAGTGGTTCCTCTGTCCTCCTGAGACCAGACTAAGGACAATGGAAAACAGAGTCCCCAGTGGCCTTACCATACACATGTGTTGCAAATTAAAAAAAAATAAACATTTGTAGTATGAAGCCACTGGGATTTGGGGGTTGTTACTGCAGCAAAACTTAACCTACCCTGATTCATTGGAGGGTATATTGAGATTGCAAGGTATCACTGATTGGGTTCTCCAGAATTGGATGCTGAGACAGAATTTGGGGTACAAGGTATGAATTAGAGATCAACTACCTGTGAAAGAGAGAAAAGTCAGGATAGGACAGAAGAAATTAAACTGTGCTCTTGGCCTAACAAAACTTTGGGCATCCCAGGGAAATGTCTGGGGTGAGCATTTCCTGTTGTGGTGTCCCTTGTTGGAGCAAAATGGTTGGACCTTTATATCTCCCCCTTGCTCAGTCACTGGATTCAGGCTGCCCAGGGATGGGATGATCCTGGGTAAGGCAGTCCTCCCGAGCTCAGGCAGACCCTGAAATAGCCGACAGCTGAAGGTCATCTGCAACCCAAACTCCACATGACTGGGCAGAGCATTCTTCCTAGAGAGGGAAGGGGGTGTCACATCTACATGTCTATCACACAGGCAAATTAATTAAGGTTTTTATTACTTGCAACCAATATCTGTGTGACTCAGAAAGATAAGGATAAGGAATCAGATAAGGAATCTGTGTGAATCTCTGCTCTATCCAGCAGAAGCCAACCCTGGATGATTTAAGCAGAAAATAAGTTTATTAAATGAGCACTAGAATTATTGGGATGGCCAGAGAATCAGGTTGGTGACGAAGCCAGCAAGGGGAAGCCCTACAACTGGCCTGCTGGGGCTGGTGGGGCTGGCATGGCTCAGCATTGGGCTACGGTCGTTGGCCGCCATTCTCCCCTTAGGTGCTCCCTCTTGCAGCAGCTGCTCCAGGGCAGAGAGAGCGAGAAGGGGAGGGGACATGAGGGCTCCACCATCCCTCCAACTTTCACCTCCCTCTCCCATTCAAAGTTTAGCTTGCGTGCACCTGATGGGAAGTACCAGGTCCCCTGTCAGCATCCTGCTTGCAAGAGAAGACAGGAAAGGAAACACCCAGCATTCAGCTTCCACAGAGGAAGGTGGTCTCTGCCTTCCCTGTGAGCATCGAGTGGGGAGCTCCCTGGACCCTGGCAGGAGGGTCAGAGACTGAGCAGCCAAAGAGAATGGCAAGTGTCCACTCGACATTTGTGAATACAGTTCACACGTAAATTAGGTGCTGAGACCTAGAGGTAGCTCTGATTGCCCCCACACCTGTGTGAAATTTTTCTGCCGATGCTCTGAGGTTCTCTTCTGGAGTCAGCCCTCCTCTTGGCCATAGTGAGGTAATACCCAGTCTCAGGGGCAGGTGCGCCCTGATGTGCCAGGGACAACGGGATGGACGACCAGAATTTCTTCTGCAGGTAGGAGCAGGGAAGCCCAGAGCATCGGTAGGAGGGCCCACCACCATGCATGACCAGGAATTTCTGGGGCAGCTTTCCTGCGTGGCCCCACCTGCCTACTCATTCATTCCTCAAACCTGCCAAGCCCCTACCTCGTATCAGGCGCTACTGAGATGCCACAGTCGACCAACTCTGCCCTCAGGACACTCCTGCCCAGTGGTTTCAAGTCTCTGCTCTTGGTCACACCCCTTTCCTGGCAGCGTGGAGAAATGCCCATGGGTCTGCACTTGGCCATCAGGAGGCCCGAGTTCAAAACCCTAACTCTGCTCGTGCCTCGGTGGGGGATTGCGGCCAATCATTTTCCCTCTGTGTCAGCTTCTGTTCCTTCATATGCAACAGGAAGTGAATGACACCCAGGGCTAACACGAGGAGTAACTGAGATAAACCAAAGCACTGGGCCAGGCCCAGATTTTGTTCTCCAAATATTAGTTATACTCTCATCATCAACTGGGAGAGGGAGGGGTAGGGTGAGAGGTGCCGATTCCTGGTTTCCCAACTGCATCGGGTAGTTCTGACTTCCAGCACCCTGCTGGGGACATGCCTCATTGCTGTCACTTAGGGGCAATTACCCTGAGAAACAGGGTATCAAGCACTAGCAGTAACAGCAGTAATGATAATCACAGAGCACCTACTCCACATAGGTCCCTGTGCCAAGCTTTGCTTAAAGTCTCGCTGCTCAAAATATGGTCCTCAGACCAGCAACACTGGCATCTCCTGGGAGCTGGTTAGAAATGCAGACTCTCGGGTCCCAGCCCAGACCTATTTCCCCCAGCTCCCTGGAGGTGGAAGTTTCCAAGCTCTTCAGCAACCTGGGAAATCCAGGCAAAGCAGGTTTTGGCAGATGAGGGCAGCCCGCTTAGGAAGAGATGCAGGAGGGAAAGAACAAAGGAGAAAGTGCACAGCAGTGACAAATGGGGGTGGGGGGAGAGCAGAGCAACCAGTCCTAAGCTGCAGGGGGGCCGAATCCTTTCCACAGAGAAGGAAAATGGAAAAGGAGACTCCATCTAGCATCGTCTGCTGAACTCTGGAAATTCAGTCCACTCAGCTGCAATTAGCCATTTGCTTTTTCAAGTAACCTGCACTTTCAAAACTCGTATTGCAAAAATAATTGTGCTGGTGATCCCGGACTGCAGACTCACCGTGACATAATTGCTTGTCCTGCTGGGCCTTCTGCAGTAAACACCTCTGCCACACGCACAAGCGTGCTCTGTCACTGCAGAGCCGAAAGACAGACCCCGCGCGTGACGGTCCGCTGCCCGGGCCGGTGAGCGGGGCTCTGTGAGTCACAGCGCTCCAGCTCCAACCTGGAAGACGGTGCCCGAGGCACGGCGGGCGCTCAGCGAGCACGTGCTGGACAGAATGAATAAAGGATGGTCCAAACTCACAGAAACTGAGCTGTCACCGACAGGCACTGTTTCATAAGTAAGCCAGACCCAAATCAGCAAGTGGCTGGACGATCAAAATAATTTAGAGCAGCTGTTTGCAACTGCTAGTCAGGAACACAAAAAGGTCAGGCTCCCTCCGTAAATGCATGCGCACGCACGCGCACGCACGCACGCACGCGCGCGCACGCACGCACGCGCACGCACGCACGCACACAGAACGAGAGCGCGCTGTAGGTTACCATGCTGGACGCACCATAGGTTTCTTTTCTCCGTGTGCAGTGCGAGTTATTATGACTGTGCTATTATAATAACAGCCAACCAAGTAGCAGAAACTGCGTTTTCTAGTTTATTGATTACCTCGTTTTCTAAACCTTCACTCAGTAGGAGAGATGCTTGCAGGGAAAATTGTTAGAGGTGAACCCTGAACCACCTCCTTCTCCCCCGTGGAACAATCTGTCTGAAGCGGGACAAATCTTGCCAATCCCCAACTGGCTCCATTAGCCTTCAGAAATCAGAGAAGGCTGTCCTTTGAGAAAAGCCAGGCTGGCCTGAGCGAGGGGGGCTCTGCAGGACCTCACCGGGAAGCTCTCATCTCATCCTGAGCGCTGGGATGCCCTTTTAACCAGCCCTTCATCTTTGGGGCCTGAAGCACAGACAGTTGACATCCCTTCTACCATCCTGCTTCTCCGATGGCTCAGAGAAGGACCTTCTCTGGGATCTAGTCTAAACTGTATGAACCTCCTGGTTCACTGTGTGTTTGCCAGTATTCTCTTGTTTACTGTTGTGGGTGGCAATGTGGAAGCGGAGAGGGAGGGAAAAGAAGGAAGGAGGGAGGGAAGGAAGGGAGGAAGGAAGGAGGGAAGGAAGGAAGGAAGGAAGGAAGGAAGGAAGGAAGGAGACGGGGAAGGAAGGAAGGAGACGGGGAAGGAAGGAAGGAATGAGAGAAGGGAGGGAGGGAGGATCTCAGATTAATTCACACTCTTTCCTTGGTTGTCTCTATAGCTTAGAAAACTACATTTCCCAAGCTCCTTTGCCCTCTGGGTAGGTTTGGCCAATGGACGGCCTTAATGGGAAATTGGAGAGTGGGAGGAGAGGAGACTCCCTGGTACTTCTACCTCTGTCTGTCTCTGCTTCCTGTGACATCTCCAGCAGTGACTGGGTGTCTTCTGTGGCTCTACCTCTTACCACACCCTCCTCCTCTATGATCCCAGCTCCTACTGAGTGGCACTCACTCTGGTTCCAGCTCATTCCAGATGATTTGACATTCAGTAACATCTCTTCCTCTTTCAGTTTCTCCAGACCTAGGAGCAGTAACAGCTCCTCAATGCCTCTAGTCTCTGAGTAACATTACCATCTCTTGTCCCATCACCTCCTCTATCTCTCTGTCTCCCATGTAACCAATTCCCTGTATTTCCTATACTGGAAAATCCTAGGGTGTTTTGCTTTGTTTCATTGTTTTCTTAGCTAGATCCTGACTAGTGTGGATGGTCTCATTAACCCAATTTTTAAAAAATTATGATGTAAATGTATATATATTTATATGTTTACTTATATATAAAAATATATATAAACATATATTTATATCATATGTAAATTATTTATTTCATGTGTAAAATATATTTATATCATATGTAAGTATATATATTTATGTATATATATACACAACATATGTTGTACACCTTAAGCTAATACAATATTATATGTCAATTACATACCATAAAACGGGGAAAATTATGACCTAGATAAGGTCCACCTTTATCATTATTTTATCATTACTTTATCACCACTTTATCATTATTCTACCTTCTTTTGACCACCGTCTCCCACTCCCCAGAGGCCTCACCTTCTCCCCACAATACCTCAACTCTGAACCTCTTCCAGTGTCCCCTTAAGTGAAACCCATTCTCAGCTTTACCCCATTACATAATTCATGCTAAGGCATGAGCCACAAATGGCCTTCCTCTCTACCTCTTCTAGGAATCTCGGCATGTAAACGGGGAGCCAACTCTTTATTTTATTTTATAATGTTATGTTAGTCCCCATACAGTACCTCATTAGTTTTTGATGTAGTGTTCCATGATTCATTGTTTGCCTATAACACCCAGTGCTCCATTCAATACGTGCCCTCCTTAATACCCATCACTGGACTAACCCATCCCCCCACCCCCCTCCCCGCTAAAACTGTCAGTTTGTTTCTCAGAGTCCATAGTCTCTCATGGTTCATCTCCCCCTCCGATTCCCCCCTTCATTTTTCCCTTCCTTCTCCTAATGTCCTCCATGCTATTCCTTATGTTCCACAAATAGGTGAAACCATATGATAATTGACTTTCTCTGCTTGACTTATTGCACTTAGCGTAATCTCCTCCAGTCCCATCCACGTGGATGTAAAAGTTGGGTATTCATCCTTTCTGCTGGCTGAGTAATATTCCATTGTATATATGGACCACATCTTCTTTATCCATTCGTCTGCTGAAGGGCATCTCAGCTCTTTCCACAGTTTGGCTACTGTGGACATTGCTGCTATGAACATTGGGGTGCATATGGCCCTTTTTTTCACTACATCTGTATCTCTGGGGTAAATACCCAGGAGTGCAATTGCTGGGTCATAGGGTAGCTCTATTTTTAATTTTTTGAGGAACCTCCACAGTGTTTGCCAAAGTGGCTGTACTAGCTTGCATTCCCACCAACAGTGTAAGAGGGTTCCCCTTTCTCCACAACCTCTCCAACATTTGTTGTTTCATGCCTTGTCAATTTTTGCCATTCTAACTGGTGTAAGATGGTATCTCAGTGTGGTTTTGATTTGAATTTCCCTGGTGGCTAATGATGAACATTTTCTCATGTGTCTGTTAGCCATTTGTATGTCTTCTTTGGAGAAGTGTGTGTTCATGTCTTCTGCCCATTTTTTGACTTGATTATTGTTTTTTGGGTGTTGAGTTTGAGAAGTTCTTTATGGATCTTGGATACCAGCCCTTTATCTGTAGTGTCATTTGCAAATATCTTCTCCCATTCTGTGGCTTGCCTCTTTGTTTTGTTGACTGTTTCCTTTCGGGGAGCCAACTCTTAACCCAAAGGAATGAAGGTCTCGGGCAAATCAGAGAGAAAGCTAGAGGCAGAAATTTTTTCTGATACCCTTACAGCAGGCTTCAGGGGGCAGCCACTTGCAAAGCGATGTCAGACTATATTCTGGGGAGTGAGAGCCAGCGGAGTGTGAATCCTCCAGGGAGTGGGTTGTTCTAGCACAGTTTGCTGGCCCCATGGGCGGAGTTCTGACTCGATAGGTCTGGGGAGGGGTCTGTCCAGTGAGGCTGAAGCTGCCGGTCTGGGGACCACCCTCTGAGAACCACTAGTGACAATACTACCATGCACTTACTGAGGATTTATGACAGTTACCCCAAACTTTGTAAGCCCCTTTCAAAATTACACCTTTTAATCTCACAATAGCCCACATGGAAACTGAGGTACAGAGAGACTGTCAAAAGTCTTCTGGTCACGCAACTCGTACCTGGCAGAATCAGGCTTTGAGTCCAGAGGGCCAGGCTCCGAAGTCTGGGATTCGAGCCATGGTGCTACTGTGTGTCTTGGAGTCTGGGCTATAGAACTCAGAGAGAACAGGGTTCTGGCTCCAGTTCCGGCTGTGTGATGCTGGGCAGTTCCCTTGACTGATCTGTACCTTGGTTCCCCCATCTGCAAAAGGGGACCCTGATAGGACCCACCGCACAGTGCTTTTACCAGGATTTCACAAGAGAATGAGGCAGATGCAGATTCCTTGCTCCATAACTCCTCGGCCAGCTTGGAGCTCAGCCCCAGCTGCAGGGCAGGGTTCCTGGGCTTGCTAATGGTGTCCCCCTTCTCTGCCGAAGGGCCGCCTCCCGCCCCACTGCAGGGTGCTCAGCCTCCCTGTCCCTCTCTGGCCCAGTTTGGATGTGCATTCTACATGGCTCGTCAGAGGACTGCAGGGGGACCCAGCCCCGCTTGGCCAGAGCAGTGACCCACTCATTAACCTACTGTCTAGCCCACTCGGGCTGCTCTCCCAGAACACCATAGATGGGGCAGCTTAAACAGCAGGCATTTACTTTTCACGGCTGTGGAGGCTGGAAGTCCAAGATCACGGCGCTAGCAGCTTCCTGGCTTGAAGATGGCTGCCTTCTTGCAGTGTCTTCATATATAATCCCACCACCCAAGACCTCACCTAAACCTACCTACCCCCGCCCAAAGGCCACCTCCTAGACCATCATAGTGGGGCTTAGGGTTTAAACCTATGATTTTTAGGGGGGGACACAAATATCCTGTCCACCCCACACCTGTGTTCCTCCTTGTTCCCCTTCTTTCTACCCTCTCCTTCCCAGGATCACCTCCCACGTAAACCACCAACACCCATGTCCAGATTTCAAGATTTGCTTTGGGGGAAACCCACACGAAGATAAACAAGGAGTACAAACCATGTGAACTACTTAGCGCAATGCCTGGCAGGTCTAATAATAATAATAATAATAATAATAATAATAATGTTTTAAAAAATGTTAATAGCAGGGTGCCTGGGTGGCTCAGTTGGTTAAGCGACTGCCTTCGGCTCAGGTCATGATCCTGGAGTCCCGGGATAGAGTCCCCGCATCAGGCTCCCTGCTCAGCAGGGAGTCTGCTTCTCCCTCTGACCCTCCTCCCTCTCATGCTCTCTGTCTCTCATTCTCTCTCTGGCAAATAAATAAAATCTTTTTTTTAAAAAAATGTTAATAGCAGCTCATAGAGAGCATTTCTTAAATGCCAGGCCTTTGACACATTTTAACTCGCTTAATATGCATTCAATAAATATAGTTGCTATCATTTTACCATAATTCTTTTTATTTACCTCTGATCTCCGCAACCCCTCACAAAAGTAATTTTTTCTTAAGTCATTTTTCTTACCTTTGCTGTATTTTATGGCACCCTTCTCGCTTACTTTCATCGCCCATATGGATCTGGAAATACCTCACGCGCTGATTTGTTTCCATATTTATGGTTTATTTCCCTCACTCAGGGCACCTGATGATTTTCAGGGGTTCCTCCCTTCCGCCATAATAACGTCAATATTAAATATTATCTTTGATGTAACTTTAAATACGGAAACACTTATTTCTCTTTCTGTGTAGGCAAAATTGAATCGATTTTCATGGGCTTTATGGATTGCATTTTTTTCTGATATGAAGAGAAAAATTAACAAGTTTCTGTAACCCCAGGTCTTTTTCCCTCTGATTGTAAAGAATTTGAAACATCACCATGGTGCCTGGTAGGTGAGCTGGCCTTCCGTGGATCTGTCACAAGCCCCATGAGGACAGGAATCACATGTGCCCCTCTCCTGGCGCGGCTCCCAGTGGCAAACACAGCCCCGAAGCTGGAACTGGAGTCCCGTCCTGGAATCCCCCCCCCCCAGCTGCCCAGGGCTGCAGTGAAGCATCATGGGAGGCACTATGCAAATACGGCCTCCAGGCCCCGCCCCCAGCCTGGCTGCTTTGCGGAGGGCAAAGCCTGGGGCCGATTGTCACCCTGATCCTGTCCCTTGGGCCTGAGCCCGGGGGTTGAGGAGCAAGCCTCATGCCCTGAGCCTCTAGAGCACGTGCTCTGGGCCCATCTTGGCAAGGACCGAGCTGCTGCACTGACCCTCGGCCCCCTTCCCGGCTGAGCCCCTGCCAGACCTGTTGAATGGGGCTTTCATTTCCCTGACCCCGGGGTCATCTGTTTTCAGAACGTGAAATATGGCCGCCTGGCCCAGGACAGAAGCCGGGGAGATAAGCGCCAGGGAGGAGCCTCCCGTCCAACAAGCCGTGACTAATGATGATTGGGGTGTGTTTGGCGGGGCAGAATTTATTTGGCTGGGGGTTACCTGTGGCTTAACTCTTTGTGGGATCTTGCACCCCAGCCCAGAGGTGCCCGGTTTTCCCACCCCGTGAACTCGAGATCTTGTTCTCCCGAGCTCAGGGTCTGATGAAAGTAGGCATTTAGTAGGTATTTGTGGTCAGGATCAGGGAAGGAAGGGAGAAAAGGAGGAAAAAAGATGAGCATATATTTCATGTCCTGGAGCCTTCAGCCTAATAAAATTAGCTCACATCTACCGTGTGCTTACCACCTGCTGGACACAGACGCTAAACAATCTACACACATTGCCTCATTTAATTCTCCCAAATCTATAAAGCACATACCATTACACAAGCCCATTTAGGCCACAGGGAAGTTGAGACTTGTGTATTATTTTGTATGTCCGTTTAACGGATGAGGGAGTGGAGCTCAGAGCCACTGAGTGACTTGCCAAGAAGTGGCAGTGCTGGGATTCGAACTGAGACTTGGTCTTTCTGGCCTCCACTCTCCAGTTCTTAGCTGCTATGCCAAACTGTCTTCCGGTGAAAACTCTGGGGTGTCTACCTATTGCGTCGATCAGGGTTGTTGTATTTTTCTTTGCAACCAACAACCTCAAAATGCCAGAGGTGTACAGCAAACATTTATTTTTACACTAGCGGGTCTGCAGGTCGGCTGTGGCTTGGCTGATCCAGGCTAGGCTTGCTTGGGTCAGGCTGGACGCCAGGCTTTCTCTTGGGCTCAGGTTTTCTCTTCAGGGGTTCATTCTAGGGGCCCAGGCTGAAGGGGCAGCGGCTGCTGAGGCCATGCCTTCTCAACAGGGGAGCCCAGGGAAACAAGCCAACCAAGCAGACCCATCTAAAGCCTTTGCTCTGCCCATGCGCCCTAGCATCCTGTTGGCCAAAGCAAGGGACATGATCAAAGTCAAGGAGTAAGACATTTGTTCATCCCACTGCCATGAGGCCAGGGCAAGCGGTGAAGAAGTATAGTTCTACAACATCGAGGGAGTGAAGAATGGGGGCTAGCCAGTCTGCACACATAGGAAGGGTGAACCTGCGAAGAACAGTAGATGGAGCAGTAGATGCAATTTTGCCCCCCTCCCCACCCCACCCCTCCAGGGGACATTGGGCAACCAATGCCTGGAGACATTTTTGCTTGTCGAGACTTGGGAAGGGGGCGCTATTGGCGTTGAGTGGGCAGAACCCAGGGATGCTCCCAACATCCTGCTACCACGCACAGGTAAGCCCCCCTACAGCGAAGAATGATCTGCGCCCCACGTGTCAACGGAGCCAAGCTTGAGAAATCCTGATCTAGAATAGCCATGAACCCAGTTGGGTAGCTGGGGAGCCTGTTAAAAATGCAGATTCCAGAGGCCCCAGTGCAGAAAGTGTGATTCGGAAGGGTTGGGGTGTAGCCTTGGAATCTGTATTTCTGGCTAGCAATTTAGGAAAATTTGACTTGCTAATCAGAGCTTGAGGGCTACTGCTTTGGGTCCCCCGGATACCAGCACAGGAGCCCAACATCAAAGCCGACTTAAGAATTTGCACAGAACAGCCTTCTGTGGCGTGCTTCCTAACATCCCCGTGTTCAGAAATCAGGAACCTTGCTTGCAAACGCCACGGCTCACCATGTTCGCCCACAAATAGAGTCTCTAAACGGCAACGTACCGTTCCTCCGGCTCGTCTGCCTTTCACTTTTTAAAACCAGGAGGAATTTGAGGAAAATGTAATCCACATGCCTCAGAATCATTTACACTTAAATCTTGAAAGTACTGCCATGGTTTTTAAGAGCTATTTGATGTCCAAAACACCTTATGAGGATTTAAAAAATAAGCTTTTTAAAGTCTCTTTGTACTTACAGTCGGATTTCTCTCTGGGTAAGTGAATTCAAATGATATGAAGCTGGGGGTTGCGGGAGGGAGGCTGCCGGAAACCCCAAACCATGAACCTGAAGGAAATCCGACACTCAGCAGATCAGGTCTTCTGCTCTCACCTAAAGCATCCTTGACATGCATCCATTTCATGCAATAAAATCGATCTTATTTTCCCAACAATTATGGATTCCAGCAGTCACTCACTTAGGTCTTCAGACATCCTTCTCGTTTTGCTTCTCTTGGCTCCTCGGGTTCCATATTTAAACCATTGACTCATTGTAAATGGAGATCGATCGCCTTCTTGCAGTGGGTTTGCTTATATTTAAATAGCAGCTCTGCCGCTAACATCACATTTCACTCTTCTCTCTCCACCCCAGGGAGACCCAGGTGGGAGGCCAAATTCTAGAACTGACCATAGACTCACTTACAGCGCAGGTGGGCCAGCCCATTTGGGAAAGAGATTTGGTGAAATATCTAATCTAAAACATGTTTATCCACAACAATTCTGCTTTCAAGAACCTAGCCCAAGGAAATAATTCTAAGTGCGGAGCAATACATAGTTACAGCTGGAAATATTCCACACCATTTGTAATAGAGAAAACCTGAAAACAACCGACCAGAATAATAATAGCAAAATCATTCATGAAATCATGAAATGATTGTTTATCCGCTTAATGCCCACCTTAACACCGATGGATATTAAAGCTGCAGGAAAGGGGAAGAGAATGATCTCTGTCATGTAAAAGCAGATGAATTATAGATGCTTCAGGAAATTCTTAAGAATGTGTTGGCATGAGCTGGGCAAAGGGACGATGGAAAAATATTCCAGCCTAGGTGGAATAATAGAAGCAGAAGCAGAGAGGGGAGTGGGAGTGCAAGTCTTTCAGTGTGGTGGGAGCTCAAGTTCCAGGTGGGGAGGTGGGTGCACTGAGGTTGAAGAAGTGGCAGAGGGCAGAGGGTGGAGGTTTTGATGGCCATGTTGAGCAGCTTGGACTTCAGCTTGGAGGCAGTAGGGAGCCATGGAAGGTGTTTGAGCAGGGGAGGGGCGCAGTCAAGGCTGCACTTTTACAAGATGGCTGTGGCCACAGCTCAGAGGATAGGCTGGAAAAGCTAGGAAGGTGGCTGGAAGACTTAACTGGGGCTTTTTAAGTAGTACTAGCCCACAAGGGATGCTGAATCTGATTGGGCAGGTTAGAGTACATTCATTCAACAGTCCTTCATTGTGTTATCAAAGGAGGCACGATTCACTGGAGACCTGACTAGAAGGGGCTGTGGCAGAAGCCAGTGACTGATAGGACATGCGGGAATGAGGAACTGGAATTGGGACAAGCCCTGGGTTCTGGCTCAGACCTTTGGGTGGATGCTGGTGTCATTTGCTGAGCTAGAGGGAAAGGAGGTTGGCACCAGGCTTGGGAGAGAGAGAGATGGTGGGTCCAACTGGGGGCCAGGTTGGCCCAGGTGGAGATGCCCAGCCAAGAGCTGGGTGTTACAGTCTGCAACCCTGGGGACAGGTGCAGGCTTGGAGACATGGCTGTGAGGGTCGGCAGCATTTTGGTGGTATTTGAAACCATGCGAGGGAAGGAGATCACTGGGCTGGGGTGAGGGTTGTGCTGAGTGAGAAGGACAGGGCCAAGGACACCCTACGGAAGGTATGTATCAAAACTTCATTAGAGAAAGTCTGCAGGTACATTAAAGGGGGGGGGGCTTTCAACGAGAGGTTGCAAAGCAAATGCGGCTTGCACACTAGCCAGATGTGTGTAGGGTAACCTCTGAGGACCACACAGTGGGAAGAAAAGAAAAGCACAGATATTCAAGGGAAGGGTCTAGAAAGAACATGCCGGTGTGGGTGGGGCAGTATCCATGGGAGAGAGGGAGCAGGACAGGGGATTGTAGCAGAAGGGAGCTAAGAGAGGTGAGGGAGGAAACAGAGCACAGAGGAAATAGGGTTTATACATGAGGGAGCAAGATATAGAAAAGGAAAGAGGAGGATCATAAAGAAAGTGAGGGACCCAGGACCCAGGAGCTCCTGGGTTCCCCTCTGCCAGGAAGGGTGGGGAGCAGAGCACAACATGCAGTCGGGCTCTCTGATCTGGGGTGAGGGGTTCCCTGGAACCTGATAGGGGAGCGCTAAGTGGGGAGCACCCAACCACAGGCTGAGGAGGAAGCCCTCCCACCCTCCCTGCCTCATATCCCAACACAGCCCAACTGGTCTGTCTGCCTGGGACACCAGCACCAGCACAGGGAGCTCAATGAGAAGCCTAATGCCTCAGTTCTCCAGAAGGGCTAATTCCGGGTGGCCCAGTCTGCAGGCAGAAACAGAGCAGACAGGGTTGGGCTCTAGAGAAACAAGAATTTTAAAGACGCCTCGTGGTGTCCTGGAAAGGACAGCTTTATCAGGTAGTGAGTGCCTCGTACCTGGGGGAATTCAAGCTGACGCTGGGTGAGCACCAGGGAAAGGCTGTCGTGGAGTGGACTCCATGAGCACTTGAGGCCACAATCTACCTGGTTTTTCCATCTTGTAGCATAGTGCTTAGTATATAGTGAGCACTCAATAAATATTAACGATTATTATCATCACTATCATTAACGTGTTCAACCTAACTTGCCCAGTAGACTTTATAAATTATGCGTGGTGGGGACTTAACCTCCCCAGTGTGTGTCCCGCTATTCACTCCTGCAGGCAAAAGGGCAATGCCAAAAGCATTCTGATTTCCCAAGAGAGTCCAGAAATCCTGACTATAGGTGAAATTTTAAAATACCGATTCCAAGAAACTTTTAACATTGAGCAGACCAGACCAGCTCTCTCTAGCCCCGCCCCCCCCGACTTTGTGGCATTTGAGCCAAGGTGTCTCTGATCCAGGATTTTCCTACCCACCAGCTCTGTGACCTCAGGTAAGTTACTTAACCTCTCTGTGCCTCGATTTCCTTAGCCCTCAAATGGCATACTAGTACTTGCCGCACAGGGCTGTTGTGCGGCTTAAATTAGTGCATGCAATCAAAGCCCCTGTGTGGTGTCCCACACATGGTAAGACTTAGTAAGTGATAATTGTTGTTGCTGTTACTGATTTTTCCTGTGTTCAACCCATGCTTTATGTTCCAGGATTTCATGGCAAATGGCCCACCTGCACCCCATGCTGAGATCTGGTCTTTTTCCAGCATGTTGCCCTGGGATCTTGGCCGGCAGCTTCTTCCTATTACAGGCGTGCCGAGTGATTGCTGGCATTGTATGTACCTGGTGACAACTCTAACCTGGCCACCGGGGTTTAGGGAGGGGCGACAAGATCAGCACGGAGGAAGCTGTTGGGGAAGAGCTGAGGGCTGAAATCTCAGTCCCAAGAAGGTGGAGACAGAAGAGAAAGGGGCCATCAAGACTGCGTGGCTTCCGAACTCATATTTGCATGTGTGTATGAACCTCCAGGGAGTTGTGTTAAAATGTAGATGCTGACTCCCTAGGTCTGGGCTGTGGCCCAAGACTCTGCATTTCTAGAGCTCCCAGGTGCAGCTGCTACCACAGTAGGACTCTAACCACATCCCAGCCTCTGGTCTAACCCTGAGGGAGCTCCAGGAAAAGATGGGGCCTTGAGAGGAACTGTTCTCTGAGCAAAATAGCTTCCAATGGCTAAGAGCACGAGGCTTTGCGATGGGACCCGGGAAGGATATAACCCAAAGAAAATACTCACCACCACCACCACCACCACCCCCCTACAGGAAACGAAAGCTGAGAAAGGGAAGTCACATGGCCAAGGCTACACAGCTGGAAAGGAGCAGAGCTGGGATTCAAATCCCGTCTCTGAGATTCTAGAACCATGTTCTAAACGAAAAGGTTTCTTGTTTCTACCTGGCTCCGGATTATTCTCTTGATACATCTTCCTCACGCCTTTCTTCTTCTTCATCTCTTTCTTCTTCCTTGTCCCCTCTTCCTCCTCCTCCTTCTTCCATAAGGTGGCCATGCACACAGTCTTTATCTTAGGAGTTCCTAGCCTAGGATCAGTGGGCTCATAAAACCCCTTAAAATTGATGCAAAATTTTGTGCAAACGTGTGTTTTTCCCAAGGAACAGGTCCATTGATTTTTCATATTTTCAAAGAAACCCATGAACAGGAAGAAGGAAAATCCTCTGCTGCCTTCCCTCTCTCCCCCCCTCCCCCTCTCATCCTCTCGCCTCTCCTCTGGAAGGGGCTAGCTTCACCCAGACGTAATATGGTGAAGCTGGGAGATGGGCTATGGGCAGGGGAGCCCTCCCTGGACAGTGTCCTCTGTTGGGCACTGCAGCTGCCAGGGGAGGGGTTAAGGATGGGGAAGAGGCATCTTTCCGATGTTTTCTTGACCAATGAGTGGCTCCCCTTCCTGGCTTCCTCTCCTCCCATCTTGTGCTTGGGCCATGAGAAGCCTAATCTCACTCTAAGTTAATCTCCAAACACAGGAAGTCAGGGATGCAGAGGGCCTCTGGAGTGCACTGATTTTTGCCCTTGGCTTTGCAGCTAGGGAAACTGAGGCTCAGGCATGCAAAGGGGTATATTTAGCCTGCAGTCTCTAGTGGCAGAGCTGCTCAGGGCCCAGCCCGGATCTGTCTCCGCCTTTATAAATTCAGTCTTGCTCAAACTTCCCTGACTACGCTTTGTGACCAGGAATGGAGACAAATCCGCCAATCCACTGTCAATCCTGGCCAGAACCCAGAAGATCTTAATGTCATGAGCTGCTTCTAATGTATCTCTTTAAAAATCAAAAAGCCCCAAAGCTCTTTCTCCAGTGTCACCCAGTGGACAGTCAGCAGGCTTTATCTGTCAGCACATAAAAAAGAAAAAAAGAAAGGAAGGAAGGAAGGAAGAAAAGAAAGAAAGAAAGGGAGGAAGAAAGATACTGCTGCTGAAGAAGGATCTGAGGCCCCCAGAATCTTAACAAGGCAGCTCTGTTTCTTATCATCTTCAAAAAGCCCTTATTAAGCCTCTCTGGGCTCATGTGGCCAAGCAAGCACTTTACAGAATCAGATCAATCAGCGGTCCGTCAGCAGACGTGTATAGCGCACCCACTGTGGGAAACTGGCGATGTGGGGGGTAGTGGGACATGGAGGCGTGACCCCTGACCTCATGTTAGGGATGCCCAGGGCCTGTACTGCCTGAGACACCCCCTAATCCCGGTTAGGATGGGACAGTCCATGAGCTTTGTTGGGAGGCAGAAGAGGAAGCTGCCTCCTCTTAGAAGGAAAAAAGTGGAGAACCCAGTTTCAGGGCAATGAAAGCCCCTAACACCCCAGGCATCCCTCCGGTGGGGGGGATGATGTTTGCAGCGTCTTTGGCTTTCTGGGGTAACCTGGGCATCCCCAGCATGCAGAGGAAGCCTGGCGCCCAGAAATGTCTCCAAAGCAGAGATGCAAACCTTAGTTAACAAAAAGGATGCATTGCCAATGAGACAGGGAGGTGACTCATCGTGCAGATCTAGCGCAGGGCCTGGGAGTCGTCCCCTTCTCTACCCGCAGCCCTCATCCACACACCCATCCATCCATCCACACATCCATCCAACCATCCACCTACCCATCCATCCATCCATCCATCCTCTCCTCTTCTCTACCTTTGTCCCTGGGTCTATGGTTCTGATCTCCACACTTTCCTATCTTGGACTCCAAGTTCACCCCAGGAGCCCAAGGACAACTTTTCTGACATAGGTGCCCACAGCCCCTCAGGACATGGCTGAGTCTGTTCTACCTGTCCTGAATCTGAACACCCTTAGGAACCACCCAGTCCCCATGTCCAGGACCCACCTCCACTTCCAGGTTTTTGGCTGAGGCCTCCATGGCTTCTGTGGATTCCCTTACTCTCTTCTGGATTCTTCTGTTCTTCCTCCAAACTTCTGGCCATTCCTTCCCCATCCCCTGTGTAGGATGTTTTCCTCTGGTCATTCCTTGGCTGCTAATGTTCCTCAGGCATCTATCCTGGCCCTGCTGTGCTTCTCCATAGACTCATTGGGCCCAGATGGTTCCCACCACTCTCCTTGCCACCTGTGCTGGAGTTTTCCATCTGCTCTCCGGGTCCACTCTTCACCCTGTCCACTTTCCCCTGCTCTGTGCCCCAGAAGCTGGCCTGCATGGTTGCATCAGTGGGCTTCCTTGGCCACAGCTCTTACCAGATCCTGGTAACAACACCCCCTTTGCCCTTACGGCCTCAAGGTGGTGCGATGTCAGCTTGATGGGTCAACTTGGCCGAGCTGTGGTACCCTGTTACTCAATCCCGCTCAATCCCACTAACCTGGCTGTAAAGGTACTGTGTCGACATGGTTAACAAACATCTACAATCAGTCAACTTTAAATAAAGAAGATTACCCTCCCTGATGTGGGTGGGCCTTGTCCAATCCGTTGAAAGGCTTTAAAAGAAAAATTCCCTGAAAAGGAAAGAATTCTGTCTCAAGACTGCAACAACACTCCTACCCAAGAGTTTCCAGGCTGCCTTACAGATTTCAGACTTATGAGCCCCTACGACAGTACAAGCCAATTCCTGAAATTAAAAATGAAACAGATTAAAAATATATATGCACATATATGTATATATTTTAATTTTAAATTATGAATCAATTTTAATATATATGTGTATATGTGTATGTATACATATATGTCTCTATATCTATAGTTGTATCTATATCACTACTGGTTCTGTTTCTCCAGAGAACCTGACTGGTACAGGTGGTGAAGTCTCCCCACTGTTGCTAGCCCCAGGGGGCTCCTGCACCCTGTGTGAGGGCCCCATCCCTGCTCATGTTCTTATAAACAGTCCCGAAGGACTTCATAGGCCTGCCTGATACTCCATCGGTTTGAGGACAAGCCCCAAGTTTATACTTCCAGCTCAGACCTCACATCTTCAGCCTTGAACATGGTTGATCTCTCCCCTCGAATGTCCTGCAAATATCTAGAACTCCAGAAACCCCAAACAAAGCCAGCCATTCCCTTCTTGGTGCCCAGTCAGGAACCAGACACCCCCTCTGTCACCCCCCAATCAACCACCACTCACCCATACTCCCTGCCCACCAAACAGTGGATGTAACTGTTCATCCAGCACATATTTCCTGAGTGACTGCTGTGTACCCGGGGCATCTGGTGTTGGACAAGGGAGGGAGCCAAGTCCAGGATATTCTGCTCAGGGAAACAGGAAATAAACAAATGAATGTGCAGAGAGGGACAACAACTCTAAGTAAAAGAATAAAGCAAAATGAGGGTACAGAAAGGTGTGGAGGGGCTACTTGCAGAGGGGTAGGGGGCCAAGGAAGCCTCTTGGAGGAGGTGACATTTGGCCAAAGCCCTGAAGGAGACAAAGGAGGGAGTGAGCCATGGTTGTATATAAGGCAAGAGCAGTTCTGGATGACAGGAACAGCACATGCAAAGGCCCTGGGGTAGGACCAAGCTTTGTGAGCTGGAGGAAGGATGAGAAGGCCCGGGTGGTGGACTCAGAGAGAGGTCAGTGGGGGAGCAGTGAATGCACTTGCCCCCTCCTTGTTGCTTCTCCCTGGCTCCCGTCCTTCCTGTCTCTCTTCTCAGATTGCCACGGTGGCTCCTAATTGACCTCTCTTTCCCCATCTGCCCCAGTCCATCCTCTGCAACTGAAGTGATCAGATGGATCACATCACTGCCCTACTTTAAAACATCCAGTGTCCTCAGAATGAAGTCCAAACTCTGCTAAGAAACTCACAGAAGTCGTCTAGCCCCAGGCCCATGGCCCACCCTCCTGACCTCAGTTGCCCGGACACTCCTTCCTCCTTTAGTCCTCTCCAGCCACTGGGGTACTTCTTCTCATCCCCCATGCTCACCACACTCCCACTTGCCTTTAGGCCATTGCCTGTGCTGTTCCCCCTGGCTGGAATGCTTCCACCACTGGCTTGCTTCAGACCTCATCTTGGATGTCCCCTCGTCCAGGAAGCCTTCCATGATCCCGCCCCTGAGTCAGAGGTCCCCCCGCTCTGGGTTTCCACAGCTCCCAGTATTGCCCATTTTCACTCTTTGAACATATTTCATCCCTTTGAGGACAGTGATTATGCCAATGATGCCTGAATCCCCAGCTCTAACAAGCACCTGACACCTAGTAGATGCTCAGAACATATTGATAAAATAAAGGGTTAAAGAAAATGGAGCAACGGGCTCTGAGGAATGCAGAAAAGATACAAGACTGTCTTTATCCCAACAATCTAACAGCATGCCTCGGGGGAGGAGACTCATGCACACACAAAACCACAGGTCCTTAAGGCTAAGCTGGGTGGGGAGACAGAAGAGCAGGGGAGGGGCAGCATTCAGAGGGCTGGAGCATTAGTGGTTTATTTTTAGGAGGAGAGGAGCCAGGGTGGAGGAGAGGGACGGGGACTTGAGTGGAAACTTGGGGAATGAATCAGGTTTGCATGGGTGCAGACCAGGAACCCCTATGGCCGGTAGTTTGGGCAGGAAAATGGCACCATCGACGACAGGGGTGAGGCTGAGCAGAGTCCCTGGGCCAAGGAAACCTGTTGGAGAACTAAAAAGAAGTGCCAGCTGGCAAGATGTTGGAGGTTCCAAAAAGTCAAAAGAAGTCATGGTTAAGAGCAAATCTCTGGAGTCAGACTTGGGTTCAAATCCTGCCTCTACCCTTTGGAAACCATCTGACCTTGAACAAGTCATTTCACCCTTTTGGGTCTCAGTCTCCCATCTGCAAAATGGAGATCAGATTCAGGTTCCCTTCACTGTCACAGGCTCCTTCAGGGCTCTGGGTGGGGCCCTTGGGGATGTTTTCACAGGCTCATATGGCTTGGGGGAAAATGATAATCTCATATTTTTTTGTTAAAGAATTTCCTAATTGAACAAGCCTCAGGCCCCCCAGAAATCTAGATCTCCTTCGCCTCGCCCCCACAGCCCACCTGGCTACCCTCCAGAGTTTCTAGGGCATTAAATGGAATCACGCGTCCGAAGCCTTTAGCACAGCGCTTGGTATATAGTAGGTGCTCGATACATGTTAACCATCGGAGTAATCAGGACCATCGTCATCGTGTTCATGAGGGTTTTTGGAGGCAAACAAGAAAAGCTGATGCCAACGAGTGTGTGAAGAAATGGAATCACAGAGAAAATTTCTGGCAGCACCCAGAAGCTCTGGGAAGGCTGGTGCAGTGGGCCCAGGACACCGGCAGCAGCCAAAGGCGCTATCTGGACAGCGGGAGGGGTCCTGCCTCTCATCTCCGCAGGCTGTGTTCGACAACATCATTCCCTTTTATGAGTTTACTTTTCCCTCTCCGAAGAGGAGTGTTCCAGTCTTTGCAGATAAGACAAATAGGTCTGCCTTAAATATTTCTATTACTTAAAAGTTCATAAATCTATTGGTTTAAAACTGTCAGCACTATGGGAAAATCCTGAGACGGAGCCACGCTTATCACCAGGTGAGGAATTTGCCCAAAGTGGGGGCAGGACGCCAAATAAAAGATGGTGGCAGTACCCAGAACTGAACGGCCTCTTTGGCCCCATGCATGACTCTTGTCCTCCCAAGACACGCTTTAAAATCTGGCCCGAAGAGCCAGATGTCATGTGAGTCTGGCTCATGGCAAGCTGCCCTCCCTAGTTCCCGTGTCCCTGTGTCTGGCATGAGCTGACATCGGGGCCGGATGCCCACCCACCCTCCAAACCAGAGTGGCCCTGTGTTCGGGGGAAATCAGAAGCTCTCTCCACTTCCCCGCAGAGTGCTTGGCAAAGGCTCAGAAGAGAAGCGAGGGGGCCAGGGCTCTAGGCAATGACGCACTGGTAAATACTTAGCTCCTACGTCTCTTGGTGGTGGGGAGAAGCCCTAATAGGTAGCATCTGCCAGTTTCCATGGTGTAAGTACCCCGGCCACAGCTGACCTCCCTGAACGTGGCTGGAAGAGCAGCCCACCACGTGGGGTTTCCACGCACTGCTTCAACAGGTGCAAAGGACCCCAGGGACGTAGGAAGTCATACTTTTTTTTTTTTTTGTCTAACCTAATTTATTTAATGGTAAAAGTATATTATGTACCCTTTAATCATAGCTGCGTTTAACCACCGGTTCTCAAAAGTCCTGAAGATTTCACAGGTGGCTCTTGCAAGCTGCTACAAACCAGTCCAGCACAACAGGGGTTCCAGGTCCTGCTTGGGCACCCGGCTGTGAACACCAGCACTGCCCCTTTGCGGCTGTGCGATCTTAATTAGTTTAGTTTGCTTATCCCTGAGCTGACACTCAGAGAGGACCGACTGTAAGCCAGGCACTTGGCAAAGCCCTGGACAGATGCTCGTGAGAATCGTAGCAGGTGGACGCTGTTATTATTCCCCGTTTCCAGATGGAGAGACTGAGGCACAGGAGGACCCCGTGACTTGTCCAAGATCCTGGAGCTGGTAAGTGGCAGGGCTGGGATTCGAACGCAGGCTGGCTGTTCTACCTGCTGCTGAGCCGAGCCTCTGACTGCCTGCAAAATGTAGGTGCTACTCTGGATCTGCTGGGTTGTCGTCAGGACGTAAACATGACACGAGCCACTGCAAGGGATCTGCTGGCATGCCATCTGGCACACGGACCCCCCAAATTCCTTTCGGGCAGGCATCCCCGTGGGCGAGGGTGGGGGGTCCGTCAGAGCAAAGGGGGAAGGCTGCACGGCAGACTATCAGCTGGCTGTGAATAGAGCCGATAAATCGTCAGCTGTCTTTCTATCATTACCCAGGCTTCGGGCACCCCACCTCTTATCTATATTCACTCGGCGAAAATATGCTCTCTCCCCGCAGAGAAAGCTTGGCGCGCAGCACCGGCGGATTCGTAAAATAAAGCAGAAGGTCGAAACTTCCAGAAGTTTCCAAATCCTGCCATCAGACCCACTGGGTGTCATGACCTGAACTGTTCCTGAACAGCCTTCCGACGTCTGCCTTTGAGAAGGGAGGGCTCATTCGTGCACCAGCAGCTGTTGCTGGCTGTATGGACAGAGTGAGGCTGGGCTGCAGGAAGCCCAGGGGGCCTCCCACCTGCCCCCTGCAACCTCGGCCTGGAAATTCTCCCTTCGCCCTCCGCCTTCCTTCGCCCTGCCTATGCTCTGAGAGGCTGTGCCCAAGGCCCCGGGCTCCTTTGTCCTCTGGCTTCCTGTTGGATTTCGCCAACAGGAGACGGACAGAAGAGGGAGGGAGGGAGGGAGGAAGAGAGGTGGAGGTCTTGTTCCTTCCCCTGGGTCCTTCCGTGCCAGCCCTCCGTGGGTTTGGCAGTGGCTATGATCCTCTACCTAAGGCCGTGGCTCTTTCCAGGCAACGCTCCTGCAAGCTCCCGTTCTCAGCAGGCTCTGGAAACCTCTCTGAAACCACCTCCATCCCTGTTAGTTCCTGAACCCAGCCTACACCTCCGTAAATAACCACTTCATTCAACTCCCTTTCACTGCTTCTCAGTGTGCATCTCTTTTCCTGCCAGCACATAAAAAAACCCTTCCCTAAACCTCAGTTTCTCCATCCATGAAATGGGCTCGCCCCCTCCCAGTCCACCTTGCAGAGGTTACCTCGAGGGCAAAGCAAAACCTAGATGGGAAAATTCCCTGGGGAAAACAAAAGTTCAAAGTGCCACCCAGGAGCCAGGCATTTGTGTTATTAATAAAAGCCAGATAGGTCTCCCCAGTTTGCCTCTGCCTCCCTCCTCGGCATCCCCCTCCCCTCCCACGCCCCCTGACCTCCTGTCCGTGTCTCGGCCTTGACAGCCTCCTCCCCTGCTCGAAGGTTCCCACTAAAGCCCTGTGCCCCTCCCCCGCTTGCTGTGCACCTCCGTGTCTGCGGGGGGATGAAGTCCCCAGCTAATATAAGCGTGTTTACATTAAAATATAAGGACAATTACACCAGCCGATCTAATAGTCGGCTCTGTATATGTTACCAAGTACTTAGGGCTCTCTTTTAGAAAGCCATTATGCCCATGTGATTCCCCTCAAAGCCTTTCTTGAGGATTTTGTTTTGACAGGAGGACATTAAGGGGTTGAAACTGATAGCATAAGCACACCACTTACACACTTTGATCATATCGGCCCATCATTCTGCTGGAGAAAGTCTTGTATATATCAGGAAGGAAATTAATTTTACGGCTGCTGTGGTCTTGCTGCTTAATGGCCCAGCAAGTCGACCGGCCCCAGAAGGCGAGCCATGGGAGGCCGACTCCCTGCTCTTTGCCTCCCAGGCTCCACCACGCCCGGGGAGGACAATCCAAAAGGGGAAGACCATCGGGCAGGTACTGGCCAGCGAGAGCCCCCGAGGTGCCGGACACAGGACACGGGTGGCTGCCACCTGTGCCTCTGACTGAGCCCCTCACCTGCGTTGTCCCAGCGGAGATGAGCTGGGGCGCTCGCTGCACGATGCAGGTCTGGTCCAAGCCCAGGGCTCATGTCACAAGCTACTGGCCTTGGGAGGAATTCAAATACCAAAAGCGCAGGCGACCAGGACAGAGAAGCGGTATCGTGCATTTACGTGTATCAGGAAGCCGAGCTAGAGAGAAAAAAGGAATTTAAATAGCGGGGGTGGCCTCTCTGAGTGTGCTTCTCCATCTGAGCACCACTCTGCTCCATGAGCACTCACACCAAAGTGGGCACTCGGTGCCGGATGGGAACAGGGGCCCCTGGGTTCTTCTCGGTTCCTGTGTGCGGAGTAGGATTCTGGACATGAAGATGACAGCGTTTTGTACAACCTGCCCCTAGCTAGCCACTCCATCTGGCCCTTTTAAATGAAGAAATACCAGACTGTGCCCATATCCGAGGGACCAGGGTGCGTAAAGGAGTATTTCGGGGATGTGTGGGCTTTGCCTTTCTCAGGGATTTTAGAACTTAACTTTTCCACAAAAGGTAACTCCTTGTACTTTTAAAATGTGAATCCAAGTAGTTTTTTTTTGATCTGTGAGAACCAGCATCAACATCCTCGTGAGCTGTGTGGGGGTGGGGAGTGGGTGAAGAGATGAAACCACCTTCTAAATGTTGGTAGCGGTGGAAGCTGGTGATGGGGGCGTGGGGCTACCTCATACCACGCTGTTGACTTTGTAATGTCTGAAAGCTTTGGTAATAAAAATTACGGGAAAAACGTCAGGCTGACCTGATAATAGCCTCATGTCCGTCCTCTTGCGTTCTGGAATGCTTACTGGAGATGGGGAGAAAAGAGAAGAATGGATAGCGCATAGCAGGAACTGGGCAAGATGCCCTACTGGGTGTTGATGTATGAACGTCATTTACAAGTATTGGGGGCTTTTTTGTCTTTGTTTTTGTGTGTTTGTTTGTTTCTGATGAACGAAAGGAGTGGAGGGCTTTCTGGCCCAGAGGGAACGCCAGAAGACAAGGCATGAATGGTGTGGTCAGGTGACCAGCGTTCAGACCCCAGTTCTGTCACTGTGGGACCTGAGGCAAGCGGCCTGAAGTCCCCACGTCCCTGTTTCTCCACCTGCGAAATAGGGACCATCACGACTTGACATATGATCACCACACAGGTGAAGCACCAGACACAATCCAGGCTCAGTACGGAGGCCGTTGTCCACATGGCTGTGCTTTTCCACTCAGCAGGTCACCTCTGCTGAGAACATCACTCTGGGGACCTGCCCCCGCACCCACTTCCAGGCCATGCGGCTTGGGTGTTGCTGACTCCACCCCCACCCCCACGGAAATGGGCATGTGACTCAGGGTGGCCAATCACAGCCCTTTCTTCCTGCCTTCACGATTGGCTTGCAGAGACCATGTGACCCGATTAGAGCCAATGAGACAGATGCACTGTAGACTCTCACCGGATCTTTCGGGGGAGGAACGTGTTCTCCTAAGATGTTGCAGGTGAACACGTAAGCCTCGGGTTGCCATCAGCCACGACTTTGGGAAAGCCAAGTCTGAGGGAGACTGAACATAGGGAGACAGGGAAAGAGACCCCGTCCCTAGATCAAACCATTCCTCCATGCATCCGATTTTTCAGCCACACCAGCCAATTAATTGCCTTTGGGGCTTAAACCAGTTTCAGGTTTTCTATCCCTTGCCGTGGAAAATTCTAACAGATACAATTACTGTTGCCTTTATTAGCACGTGTCAGTTAGAATAGCCTATTTTCCCGACCATTATATGAAACTTCCTTATGAGATGGTGCCCTTCGGGATCTTGTTATTCTAAGATGCTGTTATCTATCCAGCCTTGTCCTTTGTGGCTCTTGTCATCAGTGTCGTTGCTACCCGGTGGGTGAGCATCAAGACCCTGGTGTGACACTGCTGAAGAGGGAGGGGAAGAGACGGTACCCTGCCGGGCAAATTCGCCAAGTGCTCAGGGCCCTGGCAGGACCCCTAGTAAATGACCAGTGGGAGTGTGAGCCTAGATATCACCCAACACACTTTGGGGTAGGCATAGGGGCTATTCATGCTCCCGGACTTTCAACAGACCCACAAAAGGGCTAAGAAGTCCTTGACCAGTTGGTGCTACAAGGGACCTGAACCTCATCCAGCCCACATTCCAGTTATCTGTGGCCACATAAATCATCCCCAAATGAGTGGTGTAAAACAACCACCATTTTACTTGGCTCGCAGATTGTATGGGTCAGGAATTCAGACGAGGCACGGTGGGGATGACTTATCTCTGCTCCCCAATATCTGGGCCCTCAGCTTAGAAGACAAATGGCTAGTGGTGACTTGAACAGCTGGGATCGTCTGGAAACATTTTAATCATATGTCTAGTGCTTGGGTTGGGGTGACTGGAATGCTAGGCTCAGCTGGGACTGTCAGCCAGAGCACCGACATGTGGCCTCTCCACGTAGCTTGGGTTTCTCCCTGCATGGCAGTTGGGTTCCAGGAGGGACCATCTAGAGAAGAGGCATCTCAAGAGGTGCAAGCAGCGTGACTTTTTCAGACTCAGGCTCAGAAATCATGCGGTGTCACTCCCATTAGTTACAAATGGGTCACTAAGACCATCCAGGTTCCCCGTTGGTGAGAATGGAGTGAGGTGACATTGCAGAAGAGCATGGTGGACAAGGGATATGACTGCACGCGTCTTTGGAAAATACCATGGACCATGGCCCACCGGTGCTACCAGCAAACCCAGGGTAGACATAATACCCCATGTTTGCTGAGACTTTATCATGTGTCAGGTGCTGTCTGTGCTCAGCAGTTTATATGTATGATCGTACTCCATACCCACAGTTCCATGAGGCAGCCACTGTCTTTATGCTCCTAAAGCAATGGAAGCAACCCAACTAGCCAGTGGTGGAGCTGGGCTTGGACCCAGGCCTGCGTGGGTCCAGCTGTGCCTTTCACACCATGCTGTTTTGCCTACAACTTCCTTTTCCTCTTCCCCTCTGTCCCTACTCTGCCTGTCCTCGAGAAATTCTTCTACTGTTTTTCAAGAAAGATCCAGCTCTCTCTTGCCTGATTTCATCAAGATGCATAGAGGTCAAGAGCACCATCTCTACTCTCACAGATGGAGCGGGGACTACTTCCCCATTTCAAAGTTGGGAAAGCCAAGGCCCAGGGAGGGGAAAACAACCTGTCAAGGTCACGGTCAAGGTCCCTGGCTCAAATTACCCAATCAGTTCCTGGATGGCACATCATCCTTGAACAGTATGTAGACTGGGCCTCCTTGGGCTATCTGAGGGGAGGGTCCCTGCTGCCCCGCATTGCCTCACCCTGGCCAGTCCTTCTCTTCTACCCCTTGTCCCGTTGGCAGATTCCCTCTGTCTCCAGTCAGGCTGCTCCCAGGGTTGTCAGGCACATAAATGATGGGCGTCCTTGGCCCCTGTTTCTTCCCATCTCCTCCCAATCTCCCTTTCCTCGAGCCCACACCGGCCTCAGCCTCCCAAGTTATCTCATCCCCTCCCCGGGGGGGATTATGGTGCATTCAGAGAGTGTCCAGCCCTGAGAAATGTTTACACTGGAGATTAGCATTTATCTCTATACTTTCAACCTCTCTTTCCATGCTCAGTGCTGCTGTCTGCATCAGGGGAGGAGGGATGGGCCCCAGAGATGGGAGCCAGCCAGGCTGGGGCCACCTCCCCAGCATCTGGGTCCACTGAACCCCCTTTCCCTCCATCTTTGGGGTCAGTGCTCTTATACTGTTCTCATTCAATCTCCAAAAATCCTGGGGTTTCTGGATGAAGGCCAGAGCCTCCCTAAAAATGTAAGTCTAGGAAGTGGGCTCTCACCAGACACCAAATCTGCTGGCGCCATGATCTTGGACTTCCAGCCTCCACAACTGTGAGAAATAACTTGTTTGTGTTTATAAAACAGCCAGTTTATGGTATTTTGTTATAGCAGCCCAAGCAGACTAAGACGTCATGACACCTGGTACTATCCACAGGCCAGACATAGTGCCAAATGCATTTTCAAACGGTGTCTTTACAAGCATCCTGATGGGGATACCGTCACGGTCGCCTTCGTGTAGAGGAAAACATAAACCCCAATTGCCCAGGGCAACCTGCCCAGGTGGTTGTAAGCTTGGCTTTTGAGGCTGGACCTCCCTTGCTTTTCTCCTGCCCAGCCGAGAGCAGCTGTGTGTGAGGCTAGTGATTTCCAAAGTGCATGCTCTGGAGTGGCAGCAGCTCTGGGAACTTGCTAGAAATGCACATTCCCAGGTCCCTCCCTGAACCCGCTGAGTCAGAAACCCTGGGGACGGGGGCCTGCAACCTGTGTTTTAACAAGCTGTTTGGGTGATCCTGCTGATTGGAAGTTTGGGAAGCCCTGCTGTAGTCTAGGGGGACCCCAAACTCCTGGAAATCGGTGACCTCAGAGAGATGTCACAGGCCTGTCCCTGCAATGCTCTGGGTGGCGTTAAGGCACAGAGAAGTAAACAGATGATGGAGGGAGGAGAGAAGGCAAGGGGAAAGAGAGGAGAGGAAAAGGAAGCTGGGGGAAGGAGATATGAAGCTATTTATTCCAGAAAGTTTCAGGGCTTTCCAGAAAGAGAATAAGGAAGTGTCAGCCAGCATTTACAGAACTCCTACCTTGCACCAAGCACAGAGCTGGGGCCGGATACGAAGCAGGGAATCGGATACAGTTGCTGCCGCCGTAGGGGAAGTCCCAGTCAAGGAGGGGACAAGGACGCCAATAATGGAGCTGCGGCAGATGCCATCGCCACCTCACCGATGGAGGCTGGGCACGACCGAAATGATCATCATAAAGGACGAGTAAGGAAGGTGCCTCCTCCCGACGGCAGCGCACGCGGCAAATACAAAGGCCGTCGCAGGTCGTGTGCTGGCATGGACGAGTGTGTGTGTGACGACACGAAACACGGACGGCAGGGTACGAATCAGTACACGGACTCCTTCCCCCGTTCACAAGAGTATCGTGTTTGGGGGCGCCTGGGTGGCTCAGTCCTTGGGCATCTGCCTTCAGCTCGGGTCATGATCCCAGGGTCCTGGGATCGAGCCCCACATCGGACTCTCTGCTCCGCGGGAAGCCTGCTTCTCCCTCTCCCACTCCCCCTGCTTGTATTCCCTCTCTCGCTGTGTCTCTCTCTGTCAAATAAATAATTAAGATCTTTAAAAAGAAAAAAAAAAGAATTTCGTGTTTGGGAGAAAAGAACGAAGCACCCATATGTCTCCCTTGTGTTATTTATTAATCTAAGGATTATGAGCTAACTGGTCATTTACTTTTTTTTTCTTTCTGAGTTTTCCAATATTTTTGCATGGAGTATATATGACATTAGAAATAACAATGTGTGAAAACAGAATAGATGTTTTTCAATAATACGGATGATAAGGAAAGAGTTTCCACTCTTCCACTCCTGTCAGGTAATACAAAGAAGGTTGCTTTAAAAGGCACTAATAATCACAATATAATGTGCTAAATGGGCCCATGGCTTAGCGTTTGCCCAGGCAGAAGGGGTGAGGCCGGAAGGGGACATGGCCACACCCCGGGGCCATGGCCATACCCCGGGGCCATCCTCTTCTTCTGCGCATGTGCAGCACATACATGCAAACTGCCTTTGCCCACCTTCAACTACTCCTGCCTTTTATCCTCAGTATTGCTATACTTTGGCTTAAACAGGGGTCTCAGCCCTTACAGATGCAGTTGGCCTGGGAAGCCAAGAAAGCCCCCAAAGTTTGTTTCTACTACTGTTCACAGAACAGAGAAAAAACGTTAGACTTGAGTGGTGAGGTAGGAGTGGGAGGGATGCCTCTGAGTCATCTTGGAGTAGAATAAATTGGGGGCAAATATTTTGTGTCCCTCCTCTGACTTGAGGGTGGAGGGGAGAGCATGATATAGCCTGGCAGAGGGCATCACGAGACTCCAGACCAACATCCAGCCATTCGGCTTCAACAGAGGAGAAAGTGTCTAGGGCAGGCTGCCCCCAATGCAGCCCACTCCCTTCTCTTTCTATGAATGCCCCCAATGTCCCAAGCTCTCCTGGTCGCTCGGGGATTCCAAAGCCAGTGGGGAGAGGCTCATGCTCGAACAGTCCCCACCCAACTGATGGGACCCAGCTGTCCAGGGGAGGGGAAGGCACAGTAGATAAGACAGTCAAACAAAGGCCAGGCTTTGTATATTTGATTTGTCTGACCCAATGCCCAGGCCCCACAGGGATGGGTTCAGAGCTGGGGGATGGGGTGAGAAAAAGGGCATAGTTTCCATCTTTCTCCCAAAGGCTGTCCTGGTCTTTCAGGACCCTTGGCTACCTCACTGGAATCTCCCATCCAAGAGTTCTGATTCTCAGGCCAGTGGACCTGAGTTTGAATGTTGATCATGCTTCCGTGGGACACTGCATGTGGGGTCCCCTCCCTGAGACTCAGTTTCCTCAATATGTAAAACGGATCCAATAATCCTCTCTTAGGGCATATGACATCTAATAAAAGCAAGATGTGGTTGACACAGTGTCTGGTGGGTTCCTTATCTTCCTCCATGCCTCCTTGCCTACGAGGGCTGGAAGTTGGGGTATTTGGCTCCTTGGGTCCACTTCAGCAGCCCAGGGAGCCCAACTAAGCCAGGCTGACAATTCACTCTGTCCAGTGGCCTCTTCTTCTGATTGCCCAAGAGCATGTCAGGGAGTCAGGTTTGGCCTCACCCATGCAGGAGCGAAGACCCTTGCCCAGGTCCCGTGGGCTTCCTCCCTCAAAATCATCTGCTTCTGCCCCAGACTGGTAAAGCCACAAGCAATAAAACTGCATGGGTGTGAGAGGGAGAAATTGCAAGAAAAAACAAAACAAAAAAATGAGAACGTGAGTATACTTTGTCAGACCTGAAATTCAATGAAAGGAACTCAGAAAACACAAATCTATTTTATTTCTAGGAAGGCATTTTGTGAAGTATAACATAACCCTTATTCTTGTAAAATTAACTCAAAATGGCTTTGAACTAAGTCTTACTTTAATATTTAAAAATCATTAGAAATCTCCTACACAGACAAATGGTATTCAGAGCATTTGTACCAAAAGAGGTTAACAGACATTGAGCTCATAAAAGAACTAGAAACCTATGTACATTTGAACCCCAAAGTCAGAATCTCAGCCACTTAAAAGTTACATAAACTCATAACAGTATTATAATCATTTATCTCTTAGAAGATTGTATTCATCATACTTAGCTAATTTTTTGAGTCCCCCTCCCTCCTAGAATGCCAAGAGTTTGGGGGCAGATTCCTGGTCTGTTTTCATTCACCTCTCCATCCCCAGCACCTTGGACAGTACCTAGCACAATGCAGTTACTCAATAAATATTTGTTATATGAAAACTAAATCATCTCCTTATGGACCCCTTTCCTTTAGCGATATTATGCCCTCTTATATTTCTGCCAACCCAGAGATGGAAGAGGTGTAGCATAGCAGTTCAGCTTTGAGGCTTTGGAATCAGGAGTCCTACCATATACCAGCTGTGTGAATTAAGTGACTTCACCTCTCTGAGCTTTGGGTTTTTTCATCTTATTTTGAAATATATTATCCAACAAATATACATGAGCAACTTAAAGGAGCAATGATAAAAGGAACACCGATGAAATAGAGCATTAGCAATAATAATAAAAATAATATTTAGCAATTAGCGCCCAGAGGTGCACTGCCCCATTGCATCCTTCTTCCCCCCCACCTCTGTTGAAAAGCAATCTCTACCCTAAATGTTTTGGTGTGTGGGGGGGTGAGGGGTGAATTGTTATCTTGCTTTTATTTACTGTTTTGTCATATCTCTGTGTCTCTGAACAATACATTGTCTTCATTTTACCATTTTTTTGCATTTTATATATATGCAAATGAGCTATTTATGGTTCTCTGTGAGTTGTTTTTGATCAACATTATGTCTTCCATTTTGAAGTATGCAGCTGTGATTCATTTATCTTTCACTGTTGATTGGCTGTCCAGTATGTGGGTATACCCCACTTTATTTGTCCATTCTGCTCATGATGGATCTTGGGGTTGACTCCAGCTCACTGCCTTACACACAGTGCTACTATGAGCATTGTCCTTTGTGTCTCCCAGAACACACCTACAGGACTGTGTCTAAGGCATGCCCAGGCATGGAATTGCTGGTTCACAGGGTGTGTTCATCACCAGCCTCACGAGGTAAGGCTACACGGTTTCCCAAAGTGGCTTGTATTGGTCTATACTCCCACCAACACTGGATGAGCATCCTTGTTGCTGCATTCTCATCAACACTTGCAGTTAGAACTAGAGTTACCCATAACTTGGGTGTATTGACTCCTGCCTCATAACTTTCCTGTAATAATTCCATGATATAGTACATATCACAGCCCACAGTAGGTCTATCTTGGGCCCAACATACTTTCTCAGGGGCAGCAGGGGAAGCCTTGCCAAACATGGTTGGCCTAAGCTGCCTAAATGTTGGAGAACCATCAATAGAGGCAGTTAGGAGCAATGCATCCAGCCAGGCACCCCATAGACGTCCACTGAATTAATGAGGGAGGACTAAATGGACAGAGGTTCTCAGCTGGAGGACCCAGTAGGTGACATGAGATAAAATTTCTCAAGCCCTTAAATCGCTCTATGCTTTATAAAAATTACCCCCATTGATTCCCATGACAGCCCTATGAGGTGGGTACCACCATGATACCCATTCGGCAGATGAGGAAACCAAGGCAGAGAGAAACCACATAACTCATCCAGGGCCCTAGAACACATGGTATCACCTTTCTCCTGAACGGGAGACTCAACTCTCAGACCAAGAGAAAAATGGAGATCTACCATTTCAAAAAGCCATGTTGGCTGTCACCAGGAAAGGAGTGAGTCCCTCGGTGAGATGCATGGCAGTGGGGGGAGGGCTTTCCCTTAGGGGAAGAGTAAGCTAGGCAGGCAGGTGATGTCGTTCTCAGGGTGGTGGTGAGTGAAAGAGTTATAAATGGACTGCGATTGGATCTGCACTGCAATTAGAACTCACCTCTGTGTGGTTAGGGAGCAAGAGAACCAGGTTGCACAGTCCCCATGGATCCTCCCACCGCTCCATTTGCAAAGTGTCCACCCAAGGCGAGGGTGAGCTGGGCCATGCATCAGTTGGTGTCCTTGCGGGAACCAGCACAAACCCAAGGGCTGACTGAAGGGAGCTGGGAGAAGAAACCTTTTGCAGAAAGGGGGGCAGGGTAAAGGGAAGCCACAGGCGAGGTGATGCACTCTGGGGGCTACTAAGGTGGGGAGCAGTTACTACCCCCAGCTTGAAGGGCAGGAAGAGAGTCACTGCCAACCCTGGGCATCAGGGAAGGAAGAGAAGAGACAAATACCCCTTCCCTGCTCGCCCTCCAGGCTCCTGGTGACGCCCCTTGAGCAAACTGAACCAGAAGCCAGAGGGTGAGTGAGCCCATCTTACTCAGGAGGGTAGCCAGGCCCCTCCAAGGATCTTGCCAGTTGGAGAGAACTGTAGCCCTTTGGGAGCACACAGCAGGGTGGGGAAGAGTGAGGAATGGATCCAGTGATCTACCTGCCATCCCCACCCTTCTCATTACCCATGAGCCTCCCCTCACATGAACCTCTCATCAACCAGGGTACGACCCTGGAGTTTAAAGACATTCATCATAATACAACCTGGCCCTGAAGCTTGGCGAGCCGAAGGCTTCACCAATGCTCACACAAACAGCATTGCGGAACAAAACTGACCCATCAGACCTGACTGAGAGATGGCACATTGGTCACCAAATTGGCACTTTCTGGGGAGTTATCATGAGTCAGTCTGACTTTGGAAAGTCCCCTCTACATTAGAAGAGATTCTGCAGCACAAGTCCTACACAGGGAGAAAGCAGGTGGGTAACTAGAGATGGATTTGTAAAGGTTGTTCTGGAATATTCCAAGACTCAATGCATTCGATTGTCTCCCAAGAAAGCTGAGAGGAAAAACACTGGAACAAATGCACCTCGGGGTCTCCATGCCAGCCAGAAAGGGGAACAAACCATCAGTGGCTGTGGGGACTGAGGAATGAGCTCACAGAAGAGATCGCGCCCCATGGAGTAAATGTCAGGGTCGGCCTGCCGCTGACCCACAGCATGCTCACTGTGACTGTGTTGCCTCTCATTCCAGGGAATGTGGCGTGGGAGCACTGTCTCTTCAGGGTAGAGACCCCAGCTCTGCCGCTTGCTCTGGTGATGCTGTGACCCCCACAGATGCAGAGAGTGCAGTTTCCAGAATGTCTGCAGCTGTCTGCCTTCCAGGGATCTTGCCTGTGGCGGAGGCCTGTGTGGCATATGGTCACGCTTTTCTGGGGGTGGCCCATGTCTAATGGCAGATGGTGGCAGGAGTGCAAAAGCCTGGCCATCTTGGGCTATCTTGAGACAACTGTAAGGGCCATTCTAGTTCCAGAGCTTTCCATGCAATCAACAAAAACTTGGAGGCTCAGCCCCAGCTCAGCCTTTCCCTCCATCTACCCCTGCATCCATCCCCTCCCTTCCAAGGGTGCTGATTAAAGAGCACCTCCTAATAAGCCCCCTGCACATTCAACTCCATCCTGGAGCCTGCTTCCCAGGGAGGCTGATCCCTGACTAATGGTGTTGACCTTGGACAGCTTCATTTCTTTATGCCTTGCCTTCTTTTCTGAAAAAGGGGGGGGGGGGCTTATTTTTTTGAGTTTGTTGTGAACATGAAATAAAATAATGTGTATAAAGCGTCTAGTGCAGTATTTACCATGCAGACAGTGCTCAATAATTGTTACGTCTTATTGTTCGGATTCGTTTTCCACCGCTGAACATAATGTCATGTTAGGAGGGGTTCTGCTGAATGATGGTCATTTCTAGAATCTCTAATTTGATCTGGACATTGCTCATACCTACTTGTGGCATTTGTTTTCCATGTGCCCTGGGCCACCCCCCTGCTTCTTCATCCTGCTCCGGGGCCGAGAGGGGACGTGCGTGGGCTGTACCAGTGGCTCCCATGCTCACCAGCTTCTGGCCGGGTTCAGCCAATGGTTGCAGTATGTGCTCCAGGATATTTGCCTGAGGCTGGATGTGACCTCAACCAAGGGTCACAGCTTCTCTCAAAGCAGCTGACTCCGCATGAGTGTCTCTGAGTTCCAGTAGCTGCTATTCCCCCTTATCCCTTTACACCTAGGAACCCCTTCCCCGATTTGCTGTTACTATTCACAAAACACTCTCTAGCCCTTACAGCATCCTTACATCCTGCCCACATCCCTGTCAATCGTGTCCTTCTTCAACTCCCCTCAAATCACCCAATTCGTGGCACCATCTTTTCCGTCTGGAACCCTGACATATTCTTTTCATTCAACAAACTTTACTGAGCCCATACTGGGAGCCAAGCAATGTTCTGGACACTTTCACAAGCTGAAACCAACACAGTCTTTAAACGTGATAACAAAGATGGGCCCCAAATCCCTGGGGCTCACGCAAGAAGAGCAAGGTCACCTTTCCGGGAAGACTGGACCTGACCGTTCAATTCACACTGAGACCCTAATGAGCTACCCGCATTCTGCTTCTTTCAAAGGCATTTCCTGGGGGTGCTGGGTGATCCTGTTCTTGGCTTTCTCCACCAAGCACGGTGCAGAATTTAGAAGTTGAAACCCAGTCAACATAAATTGTAGCTCCAATTATTTTTATAGGGCCAGCTGTTCTTTCCCCATAAACGAGGACTGGGGAGAGAGAGAGAGGGGAATGCTTAAGCCAAAGTTATTCATTTTCTGCTGGTGGAACGTTAGGCGGTGTCACCCTTGGGTTGGAAAAGCATTTTGCGGTAGTACGGCCTTCCGGCACGATACCATTTACTGCCGCACTTGACCGACACCGGTGAGGAAGGAGGGCTCGGGGAGCAGCCAAGTAGAGAGTCAGCAAGGCAAATCCTCAGCCTATTTATTCTGACGCATGACACTTATTAATCCCAGCTGAGGAGGAGCCAACCTAATCCACTCCTGAAAGGGTCCAAAACAACCCACTCTTTTCCCCTTGGGGAAAACCTGTCCCTTGTCCAAGTTCCAACTTCCTTCCTGCAGAGCGTGAAGTTGAGATGGAAACAGTCAGCCCTGTTTATTTTGCCTGTACCACAGCCCTGGGCCAGAGGAATGAGCACCGGACAAGAGGCCGCGTCCCCAGGGCAGCAGCTCCGAGATCGGGATGTGGGGTCTGTGGATGTGGCTACAGTTACTCCCTGAAAGCTGACAGCACCAGCAGAGCTTGGGGATGCCCGTTCCTCTGCCCTGCAAGTGCTTACCAGCCCGTAGTACCACTCCACCAGCCTCTCGTTACAGCCACCTCAGAAAATAAATAAATAAATAAATAAATAAATAAATAAATAAATAAAAATAAAATGTAGTAATTGATAGGAGTGATCGTGGTGGGAAGGTTCTTTTGTAGTCGGGATGAAGCTTCAAGCACTATAGCAAAGGCCAAAATAAGGCTTTAAAAAGATGAAAGTTCATTTCTCTCCTCTGAAATAGTCTGAGCATAAGTGATCCAGGGCTGTTGGGGTTTACATGGGCTTTCTCTGCATCCTCAACACGAGGCTTCTCCTCCATGGTCTGCAGTTCGCTCAGCCAGGGGAAAGGGGTGAGTGGAAGTGGAGGGACACATCATCCCAGCTCTTTGATGGCACAACCGAGAAGTTGGACCCTGTGGCTCCCCCTCACATCCCACTGGCCAGAATTTAGTACATGGCCACAAACAGCTGCAAGGGAGACTGGGAAATGTAGTCTTTCCCTGGGGGACCATGTCTCAGGCTGCAACTTGGGATCCTACATTTTTGGCGGAGGCTGCACAGTCCATCTGTTTATGTAAACGCTGAATCTTTAAAATGTCATTCACTCTAGACAATTCAATCTTTTTTTTTTTTTAAGATTTTATTTATTTATTTGACACAGAGAGACGGCAACAGAGGGAACACAAGCAGGAGGAGTGGGAGAGGGAGAGGCAGGCCTCCCGCTGAGCAGGGAGCCCAATGCGGGGCTTGATCCCAGGACCCTGGGATCAGGACCTGAGCCGAAGGCAGATGCTTAATGACTGAGCCACCCAGGGCCCTAGACAATTCAATCTTGTCTCTAGCAAATCTTTTCCTCTACGTTCCACATAGCTCAGGGGCCAAGTGACATAGGACAGGTTCATGCCACAGTCTGGGTAGTAGGTATATTCCTAGAAGCCACTAAGACAGCCTAGCAATAACTATACACAGAATAACTGCAAACAGCAGAAAAATACACCACTAAATCCAAACCAAACATATTACCAATTCAACTTCCCCTCAGATGGATCCCAAAAACGCCTGAGGCCACAATTTATGGGAGGAAAAGTGTAACAGAATCTGGAGAGAAAGGGAGAGAGAAGAGAGAGAAAGGGGGTTTAACCCTTCCTTTTGTGAATTTCATAAAACTTACAGCCATGTGCATACATTGCTGGGCCCGGCCCAGCAGGGGAAGGGGCTTATGGCGGTGTGGGGTGCCTTGAAGTCTGCATCTGATAAATCTGCTTCTTAGCATGTGTATATTTGGCCTGACAAACTGACACAGAGCCGCCACTCCCAGACTCCTTTGTGACAGCTTCGAGCTCCACCCAGAAATAACAGACCTTGCCATGGCCGATCCTGTTTTCCCCAAGAAATTACGTCTGAGCGGCCCACACTGCATAACACAACCAACGTTATGCAAAGAAAGTGATTCTGCTTTGGCTTCCAAGAGTCCCTGCGGAAAATATCTGTGTGTCCATTTAAAATAATAATAATAATAATAAGCGAAACAACCCCACGGAAGAAAATGTGAAACTTATTCCAATAAAACCTTTGCCAGAGTCCTCAAAGCATGCCTCCCCCCCCCCCCCCCCCCCCGGCCCGCCCAGGCATAGAGGTTTCAAGTTCTGGTTTAAATTTAAGATGCTGGGGTCGCCTGGGTGGCTCAGTCGGTTAAGCGTCTGCCTTCAGCTCAGGTCATGATCCCAGGGTCTTGGGATCAAACCCCATGTCAGACTCGCTGCTCAGTGGGGAGCCTGCTTCTCCCTCTGCCCCTCCCCCTGCTCGTGCTCTCTTCTCTTCCTCTCTCAAATAAATAAATAAAATCTTTAAAAAAATAAATAAGTTTAAGATGCTGTCTGTTCTGATGCGGCTTGAAAGTTGGAAGTCTCCCCCTTAGATTAGGAAGCGTCCACAGATTCCATGTCCTGAATTTTACAAACAGAGAAGATAAATTATTCCTGAAAAGGTATAAAACCAAAAACCAATGCATTTGCTTCAAAGAAGGGATCTCAGAAAAATGGGGGGGAAGGAGTCTGTCTCCACTGCGGGGTTTCAAAACCCCAGGACGAGCCAGACCTCAACCAACATTTGTCTCTGTCAGAAGCTTAGCTAGATGTGGAGGAGAAGGAGAGGGTGTTTCCACCGAGCCCAGTTTTCAAAAGTGAGGCCTTTACAACTATGGTGAGGACTCTGACCAAACAGAGATCAGAAATATTTTAGAGCTACATCAGTGATTTGACTATGAAACTATAAGGAAAGTAGATGTATATTCATTGAGGTACGAAGGAAGCCATTTTAACAAAGATACCTCTAAATATAGTGGTTGGGACTTGATAAAAGTCTATTTTTCATGAAAAGTAGAAATCGGGGGCAGTGGACAAGAGCTTGGTGGCTCAACAATGTCGGGAACCCAGCTTCGTTCCATCCTGTGGCTCTGCCATCCTTAATGTGTGGTGTCCATTATGACCCAGGTGGTTGCCCTCGCTCCTGACGTGGAGTCTGCCTTGTAGCTTTCTTTTTTGGTGGGGGGGCGGAGGGGCAGAGGGGTGAGGGGGCAGGACGAGGTGGGTACACTTCTTCTTTTAGGGACATTGCCTTGAAAATAACACAACTTTTCTGCTTTGACTTACACATTGCCTCACCTAGCTGCAAGGCTGGCTGGAAAAATGTAATCTTTATTCTAAGTAGTCAAGTGTCTAGTTAAAATTTGGAGGCTACAGGAAGGGAAGAGGGGTATTAAGAGATAGGTAAGGGGTGCCTGGGTGGCTCAGTCGGTTGAGTGTCCGAATCTTGGTTTCAGCTCAGGTCATGATCTCAGAGTCATGGGAATGAGCCCTGCATCCAGCTCTGCGCTCAGCATGGAGTCTGCTTGTCCCTCTCCCTCTGCTTCTCCCCCTGCTTGTGTTCATTCTCTCTCTCTCTCTCTAAAGTGAGTAAATAAGGGGTGCCTGGGTGGCTCAGTCAGTTGAGCGGCTGCCTTAGGCTCAGTTCATGATCCCAGGAGGGTCCTGGGATCGAGTCCCACGTCCGGCTCCCTGCTCAGCGGAGAGCCTCCTTCTCCCTCTCCCTCTGCCTGCCCGCCACTCTGCCTACTTGTGCTCTCTATCTATCTGTCAAATAAATAAATAAAATCTTTTAAAAAAATAATAAAGTGAGTAAATAAAATCTTTCTTAATAAAAGAGTTATGTAACAGTCTCTGCCATGGTAGTCAAGTGAGGGTACATTTTATATGCACTCATCATCCCCACCAACCGGTAATTCAGAGCTGGCTCTACCCCCTCCAAGGCATGTTCTTCTGATTCATTCATGTAATACATTTTTGAGTGCCTAACACAGCCCAGATGCTATTCTGCAGTGAAGTCCCTGCTCTCGCTGAGGGTACGTCCTAATGGGTGGACTACAGAGGTAAGCAAATAAATGAATAAGGCTTTCAGAGCGTGATGAGGGCTGTTAGCATAATATAGCAAGGTGTTGATGTAGGAGTGATTGTCACAGGAAGGATTTTAGACTCTGCAGTCCTGGAAGGCTTCTCTGAGCAGGTGACATCGAAGGAGAGACCTGCATCATATAAAAGAGCCAGCCATGTGAAGATATGGGAGCAGGGGGTTCGAGGCAGAGGAAACAGCCAGAGCTGCAGGACAGAGGTGGGAATGAACACAGCTTGGTCAAGGAATAGAAAGAAGGCCACAGTGCCTGGAGTATGGTGAGCACAGGGAAGAGCTATGAGAGATGAGGCCAAAGGGTGGCCCAGGGCAAATCCCATAGAACCTTGGAGGGCATAGTAAGGAGCTTCCTGTGGCCCTGACCCCTAAACTAGGGCTTGGCTGAACTGAATTTGCAGAAGTTGTCGTGACTTTGAAAAGGAAGGAGCCAAGATGTGTTGGATTATGAATTCCTGATTGGGTTTCACCAATATGTTTGTCCACTTTGTAGGATGTTCTATACCCTGAGAGAACATTTCCACCCTTTCTTATCAGACCTTTGCCATGAGAGCTCTCAGAAGAAATCAGGGCAGGTGGTAGTATCCCCACTTGGCAAATCAGCATGGCACACGACAGAGAGGTTAAGTGGCTATTCCAAGATCACACAGGTAACAAGTGGTGGAAGAAAGACTGGAAACTTATCTTCAATTGCAAATTGCAAACTATCTCCTATCTACTCCCAAAAGAAATCAGGCGAGAAGAGAAACAAACAAACAAAAAATGATGACTCTGCTTGAACAAGATGTACACATTTTTCTTTTCTTTTCTTTCTTTTAAGTAGGCTCCATGCAAAGCATGCGGGGCCTGAACCCATGACCCTGAGATCAAGACCTGAGCTGAGATCAGGAGTTGGACACTTAACCAACTGGGCGCCCCAGGCGCCCCACACATTCTTCTTATATAAATGCACACTTACATACACAAAGATGAGAGATGATACATGGCTAGATGGATAGACAGATAGACACAGACATGTTACAAAAGACTGTGCCATCCCACTTTCCTGAGAGAACACAGACTGTGGTGTTGCTAGCCCTGAGGTATTTTACTCTGTCCAATCTTTTAGGTGGTTCAGTTATTAAACTTCTTCAATTACTTGTTTGAGTGTGTCATGTCTTTCCTACTGGGACCTGACTGATACAAACTATCTGGGGGAAAAAAAAATCACACCAAAACATCATCTGTGATTATCTGCATGGTAGTGAATATATAAGGTATTCAAATACACACACACAAGTGTGTGTGTGTGTGTGTGTGTGTGTATAAAATATGTCACTGCCAGCAATTACCTGAAATACTTATGAACAAAACTGCTATTTTTCTCCCACTATCCCTCCTCTCCTTCTTTCTTTAGTAAGGGATTCCCCCAAATTTTAGCTTGGTATATGGTCATCCAACTAAAGACTACATTTCCCAGTCCCCCTTGCAGTTAGTTGTGGTCATGTGACCAAGTTCAGACCAGTGAGATGTGAACAGCTAGAACAAGCCTAAGCACATGACCCCATAGAGCTGCCATTTCAGCTCTGGGTGGCTTATACTTGGACTGGTAGGGAAGAGAGAAATAAACTATCTCATTTAAGTTACTATCAGTTTAGGTCTTTGTATTAGCAACCGCACCTGTATCTTGATTCATTCAGATGTCATACTAAGTCGGGATGTTTGTGCTGAGAAAGATAAAGGAATGTTTTCAAAGCATCTGTGTGTGGAGAGTGGCAAGCATGGGAAGAAGGGACATCAGCTTCCATTTTTATTTCTTCCATCCTGGGATCCTTTGGCTCAGATTTCCTTCCCTCTTGTCGCTCACTCTGTCCCTCTGTAAAATGCAGAAATCTCCCTGCTGTCAGGGTGGGCTTGGCAGAACAGTCATCAGCATCACTCAGAAGCAAGCACTGTAGTCCCATGATGGGCTGTAATGGGTACCAGCAAGACATAGCTTGGGCTCTGAAGTTTGTGTTCGAATCCTGGCTTAGTCACGTACCAGCTTTTAAAAGAGATTAGTGGGATCTGTTTGATCATAATTGGAAAAATGATTTGAGAGCCAAAGAAGAGAGTGCTTTCAAATTCTGAAAGCAGGTTAAATGACACAGATCTGCCTCATGGGGGGAAGATGATGGGGTGTGTGAAGAGTCCTTGGGGTGGTGGTCAGGCCCATCAACACCTTCCACACCATTCTATTTATTGACTTCCTCTAGATTCAAGTGAGTAAGGAGGGATGGAATTACTCCAAGATTTGAATCAGCCCCAGTGTCAAGTTCTGCCTTTTGTTAAAGGGGAATCCTTGCTCCCTGGATATGCTAAGGCAATGATTCAAAGCAGATATGTCTGGGAGATGGCAGGACGGAGGGGAAAGTGGTCTCAGTGAGAGCTCTGGGGAGAGTAAACAAAGAGGGAATTTTTGCCCCATGAGAAAGAACCTTTAGTGAGTCATCATATGTGCCTTCTTGCCAAGATTACAGGGAAGGGTTAAAGAGAAGGAGGCAATCGAGTCAGGCTCATTGTGGAGCTCAGGGACCAAGGGAAAAGTATTGATTTCCTCTGAGCCACTTTGGACTGACCCATTAGTTCAGGCTCACTGAGAAGGTGGAAAATATGCAAGTTGCACTTGGCTGCATTTTCAGTCCTCCCTTACTGGGACAATCCAATGTCTTCCAAATGAATGCATGGGGGAGGGGTTCAGAGTGGAGGATACTAGTGAGAAGTGGTCTGGGCACAAGTGAGATTCTGACAGATGCATCTGTGACATTCTTCTCCCAGCCCTGATGACATAGTGGACGCTCACCGAGTGTTGATCAACTCTTGAACTGAATTCTCCTCAGGAAGAAAGAGGCTGACAGTTCTTAGCCATGTTATAGCTCTGAGCTTGTGGTCTTGAACTCAACTTTGAATTTCTCATATCTTACTCCCAGAGTGAGCTGGATTCACCACCTTTTAACCTGGCCTGAAATAAGCTGTGTTCATTACCAAGGTTGAGAGTCTTACTACATGGGTTAGAATTCCATTTCTACCACTTGCTAGCAGTACCTCCTTGAACCAATGACTCAGACACTTCCAGACTTCATTTTTCCCGTCTCTGAGATAGAGATAATTATACTACTACCTTATGGCTTGGTTTTATTTTTCAGAATAAATGATATTGCCCATGGGAAGTGCTTGGCATAGAGGCTGGTTTACAGGAATTCTTGATATACTTTAACAACTTTATGATTGTTTTATACCTATCTTAGGATAAAGTTTTTGTATTGTACCAGAACTAAATTAGTATTGATCCAAAGGAGACTGTGATAAATGAAAATGCAAATTGTAACCCTGAGTACAACTGTTAAGAAAATAACTCAAAAAATTTAGTGAAAACATCAACAGAAGAATTAAAATGATGCATTAAAAAATACTTAATGCAAAAGAAGGCAGTAACAGATGAACAGCTCATTTTATGTGCCGGTCCTCACAGATCATTGGTGTCTTGTCCAAAAATGCCCTATTGTCCTTTAAGGGATCAGCTGGGGCTGATGGGTCATGTGATCCAACCAGCTGTAGCATAATTCAATCAACTAGTCCAGTCAGCTACCGTTAAGGAATCACGCAATCAAATCAGCAGTCCATCAAAAAGAAACCACCTGGTTCATTGCCCACCTAGACCAGCTGTGGATAGAATGCTTCTGAAGGAGATAGGAGCTCAGCATCTGTATACATCTGAAGAGGTGGACTGACACACCATTCTAAAGACCTTGCTTCAGTAAAGCATCATGACACGGTAGCAGCGAGAGAGGAAGCAGACAAAAAATCCGGGCCCTGCAATGTTGAGTGAGGGAAAGAATACTCCAGCTCCACCTGAGTGTCTGGGCCCTTGATCATTCCAATGGTAAGATCCATGTAACCAGTGAAAGGGAAGGCCAAGGTCTGGGAACTGAGGCTGGGATTACGAGGCAACCTCTGGGACCTGCCTGGAAGAGTAGGTCTTAGGAAGTCAGTTGGCCTGAGTGTTACATGACCATTGCCCACCTCTGCCCACCCTGGCTATTGGCAGTAGCCCTGCCTGTCACTCCTAGTGCCTGAGTAACTGCATGATACACCATGTGATGCTAACCTCATGACTTCTCCTGATTAGATGCAGTGGGGCCATAGGCATGGGTCTGGATCCTGTAGGTCATAGGTGAGGTGGCCGAGTCGGTAGCCAGGGCCCTGGAGTACAATTTCTAAAATTCTTTGCTTACCTCTCCCTTATAAATCTACCTCTCTTGTCTCCTCACTTCTGCTCGTGATATCCCCACTTTGGAGAGTACATTTCCTCCCCTTTCTCTGGATGGCCTCCCATACGCCCCCACACACACCCCTTCAGGTCTTAGATGACATGGAAGGCAGTGACTAGCACCAGAAAGAACGGAGATCCAATCCCAGTTCAGCATCTTCCCTTGGCACCTGGGTGAGCTAGGTGACCTCCCTGAGTCTCCGTTTATTCGTCTATAAAATAAGTATAACAGTATCCCCATGGGTAATTTTGAGAATTACATTTCCAAAAGGTATAGAATCCAGCATGGTGTGTGGAACAAAGGAAGATCTCGGTCAATTACAATTCTAAGGACAACGATAGTGAAGATGAAGAGGAGGAGGGTTGTGACATATCACCTCCTCTGGGAGGCTTTCCCTGGTTGTGGCAAATATATCCTCCATGCTGCCATGGTCCTCTGAGTGTTCCCCTATCATCACACCGATCATACTGCATTGTCATTGCTTGCTGACTCACTTCTCCAGTAGATAGTAAATTCCTTGTAGGCAGCAACTGTGTCCTATTCACCACGACAGCTCAGGCACCCAGCCCTGGGTTTGACATACATTGGGTGCTAGGGTGTCCACCCAAAGACCTGGCCCCCCAAAGCACTTCCCTTGTCTCTCCCATGGATTATTAAGAATGCAGGTTTGGGATTACACGGACCTGTGTGCATGTCTAGGATCTACCACATATAAGATGTGTGACCTGGGTCAAGATACTTAACCTCTCTGTGTTTCATTCCTCTCACCTCTGAAATGGGGGTTAATAACAGTTCCTACCCTATCAGGTTGTTGTGAACATCAAGGAATAGAAGAAATATGAAAAGGTCAACGCATTCCTGCATCAAATATTTATTGAGTATCAGCTATGTGAAAGATGACATTGTAGAAGCTGGGGAAGGAACAACACAGAGAAAGTTGCTGCCCTCATGAGGGAAGGCAGACCACAAACAAAGAAAAAACCCAAAACATCATAGGTGAGGAAGGAAACTCTAGATGGTAATGGGGTAGAGTTGGGGATAGCACTCAATAAATACTTATCGTTCTCACTAACATCCCACGAGGGAAAACAGAGAAGCAACCACGCCTGGAGACCCTGGGGAGTTGGGGTCCCAGGCTCTTTCTCCAGTCGTGGGCAGAAGCTTGTTCTGGCTCCCAAACCCACGGAGCCAATTCTGCCGCCAAAGCCTGCCTCCTCCTCAGGGGGAAAGAGCAAAAGCCCACTTTTCATGACACCTGTAGTAATCCTTGGTGGAATGTATCTGAAAAGATGCAGGAGAAATTCTTAAAATATATTTCCCTCCAACCACAATATATTCCATATGCTTGGAAACTGTTGGGGAGGGAGCCTGGTGCTCTCCGCTACCTCTGGTAAATGTTTCTCTCCCACACTGGGGAAATCCTTATCAGGGGGCTCTCCTACCTGACAGCTGGAAGGAATTTAGGAGAAAATGCAAAGTGCTCTTGCAAAAGAGGAATCAAAACCGCAAGAGGATCTGAGAGCTTCTCTCAAAGTGAAAGGGTTTAAGCCTTCGGGCTGGGAGCTTGAGGGGAAAGCAAGCTCTGGGGGGTAGGTATCAAGAGACCCTCCCCCACAAGGACTCTCTGTGCCCCCTTGGGAAGTTCACTGGCCTCCTGTGAGCCTTGGTCTCCCCCTTTGTAAAATGGCTGTGAGCTCTACGTTTAGAATTCTATTAACCTCAGAGGATCCATTTAGGAATCTCTGGTTTTCTGTGGGTTCTTCCCATTGGATGCAAGGCTATGAGCCGAGACCTCCAGTATGGGTCTGTTAGGGGCTCTGACCACGGGGGCTGGGGTCTCAGCTCCATAAGTCGGTCACTGGCAAACCTAGCCCTAAGGGACCCACCCTCCTGAAGAAGTGACCCGTGACAGCATGCTAAATGGCACATCCTATTGCAAACCCTGAAAATCAGAACAAGTTGACCGAGAAGACGAGCAGCAATAGCATCGAGGATTGGCACAGATATGGGGACCAGGCCCTTTCATGTTCCCTGGTGGGAGCGTCCACAGTAGAATCTTCCTGGAGGGCAAGTTGATACCATGGATTTCAAAAATAGCCCAGCTATGGGTGCCTGGGTGGCTCAGTTGGTTAAGCGACTGCCTTCAGCTCAGGTCATGATCCTGGAGTCCCGGGATCGAGTCCTGCATCGGGCTCCCTGCTCGGTAGGGAGTCTGCTTCTCCCTTGGACCCTCCCCCCTCTCATGTGCTCTCTTTCTCATTCTCTCTCTCTCAAATAAATAAATAAAATCTTTAAAAAAAAATAGCCCAGCTATTCCATTATTAGGAATTAACCCAAGGAAATAATTAAGAAGGTCTGGGAAGATTCAGGTGTATTTATATTATCAGTGTTTGTAAAAGAAAAATTGGGAACATTGAAATATCCAATGATAGTGGATTAGTTAATAAACACACAGCCATTCGGTCAGCTGTTTTGCAATCATTAAAGTAGTGGTATGTATGTGTAATTATTAACATGAAAGGATTTCAAAATATATTGTTAACTTTTTAAAAGTTAGTTACAAGCCTGCAGGTCCCTTGTAAGAGCTCATTTTTAGATTGGTATATAAATATGGATACTTATTAGTATATACAGATACAGATAGAGGAAGATAGGTGGATGGGTGGATGGAATGGATGGATGGATGGATGGATGGATGGGCAGGTGAGAAGATGGATAGGTAGATAGATTAGCATTATGGTTTGGTAAGACCTTTAAATCATATGCACACAAGAAGCTGTGGGACCTCAGAATAGAGCATGATTATCTCTAGTAGGGATAGTTAGGAAATGCCTCTCGTGGGAGGTTTATTCAAACATTGACTGAGCAAGGGTAAGTAACTTGCCTGAAGGCATAAGGTTGGAATAGAACCAGAATTTGAACTGGGCAAGGTAGTTTCCAGACCCTAGACTCTTAATGCCTTTAGCAACTTATCTTCTCACGAGGGGCAGCTTTGACCAGGAAGGAAACGTTAGAATCTGGGGTCACCTTCACATGAGCCAAATCAACCTTAAAATTCAGTACTGTCCTTAGTCAACCCAAGCACACCCCCTCTGTAAGCTACTCTGCTGTCTCTATTCAACGTTGACCTGTTAAGAAAGACCTCTGCGGGCACTGAGAAAATGGGCCCATTGGGCTGATTTGATTAGTCAATGCTGGGGTGTCTCAGGATTCCCTGCTCTAGCTCTTGTGTGTCCTCTCATAGCATCTCTGGGCCGGAGGGAGGAAGGTGGGAAAACGCCCTGAAAAGGGCTCACACCACCTCCCCCTGGGGATGCCTGGGGAGGAAGTGAGGAATGTGGGCACAGGGACTCACGCCCCCTGGGGCAGAGCACCTGTTAGCCTTGGATCTGTGTGTGAGGCCATGAGCAGGAAGGTTCTGAGACTCCAGCACTTCCATCCCTGATTCAGGAGTCAGTACGATTGTGCTCCTTCTGAGCAAGGCCAGCGCTCAGAGGCTCAGTGAGCCGGCCCGTTCACAATGCAATTCACTCTGAGCCCAGAAATCAGATGCACATCTCAGCGTCGCTGAAACCGAGCAGATTGCTCGGTTCTGCTACACTTCCTGAGCGGTCATGGGTGGCATAAACCTGCCGTGTCATTGTCAACTCTTAAAGAACTCCAAGCGGGGGACACTTGGCCTTGGAGACCATTGGGGTCAAAGACCCCTCCAAGACAATAAAATAAAAATTAAAGCAATCTGCTGTGGGCTTGGGCATTTCCAAAGCACGTCAAAACCCATCACGCACTGATTCTCCTGAGAGCCTCATATTAATATTTCCATTTGGCAAAGGAGGAAACTGAGTCAGCAGGAGGTTAAGTGTCATGCAGCTGTGAATGGCTGAGTCCTGATTGGAACCCAGGAGTCGAACTGCCCCACTGGATAAATTTGACAGGGTGGTGGGAGACAGAAATAAAATTGCTTTGGGTCCTACTTGTTCAAAGCGCTGGTTACACTCACACAAATTGGTGTGGGCTGTCCCCGCCTCCCCGGTACAGCTGGGGTGAGGAGAAATCTTCGACGGCCCTGCATCTCACCCGGTTGGGATGTTGGTTGGGAAATATACCTTGAATGATACCCTCTGCACCTTCCACTGACTTCAGAAAGTACTTAGTGTGTGTAGGACACAGGAAAGGAGATGAGAGGGTCCATAGAAGATGCACACAGGCGAGATCAGCCTCCCTCTGGAGGGTCAATGGATGATCCATCGCAGAGGCAAATGGTGGAGGGGTTCGAGCCCAGGCTCTAGAGCTCTGAGCTCGGCTTTTCTCAGCTACAGAATGGGAACAATCACAGAAATGATGAGGAAACGGACCAGTGAGGCTAGAAGGGGAATTATGCACAATCTTCAGGGCGTAGAACCGCGATCATACTTACAGTGAAGAAATGTATTAAAACCGATTCTGGTTTCAATCCCAAATACCTCGAGGCCAAAATCTGGGTGCGGGGAGTCAGATAGTTGATGATTTATTGGGGTGGGGGGAGCCAGCAGGTTGACCTTTCTTTCCCAAGCAAGGTCTCCCTTTCTTTCCCATTTGCAGGGACTACTCCACTCCCGAAGTCCCAGGAGAAACACATGGTGTAGATATGGAGCGCACACTTCCTCTGGGACTAAAACCAAAAAGATACCTTGTGGCTTTGATTTTCCAATGTCTCATTATTTCATTAGCACTGAGAACAGAAGTACAAATGAATCAAAATTCATGAAGATGTTCTAACTCCCCTGCCTGGATTTTAAATAGAGTATGATCTGAGCTGTGAACTCTAGCCCATATGCACAATTTTCTATGATGCAAATGCGTAAAGGCCACAGGGATCTTAAAAAATCATGATTCGTTGCTACCCTCCATTTACTTACCTACAGCCCTACAGTAAGAACCTGGTTTCTCGGATATGCCATGCTGTCTCCCAACCCCCGGCCCCTCATGTAGGCTGTTCCCTCTGCCCAAGACACCTGGTCTACCTTCACCCCCATCTCTGCCCCCTCAGCCTTCAGGTACCTCAACCCAATTGTCACTGCTTCTCAAAACCTCCCCTGACCCTCAGACTAGGTTAAGACCATTATATGCTCCCATATTACCTAGTAGAGCCTCCAAATACTTTGCACCACTGACAACACAAAATTGTATTCCGCACTCACTCATAATATCCAAAATACCAGGGAGCCTGTCTGCCCATGTGTTTATATATCCTCAGCACCCAGCAGAGTGTTTGTCATAAATTGTCATTCAATTAATATGTATTTCTAGTCCCACCTGTATGAATTTACTGTATAGTAAAAAATGAAACCCCAAGAGGAAACGGGGATGGTTCCAAACCTCTTTTTAAAAGTTTCTCAAAATCAGCAAAGCGGGGGGAAAACATTTTTAACAAGAAGGTTTTGACAGATACCTCTTCGGTTCGCTTTTTCCAAAATGTTCTTCCCTTGCCTGGATCACCTTTCACTACTTCCCCGATTCCCATTCTAATACCCAAAACAGGGGAAGGTCATAATTCACGGGAGTGATATTCGCAGATTAAAATAAAAACAGCCACATTCTGCAAGGAACACTGACATTTGGCAAAACGTCTGGGCCAGAAAAATATGTGAATGTCGGATGCTTCGCAGGACATAGCCAGATTCCTTTTTTTCTCCCAGAAATATAACAGGGCAGTGCACATTCTGGTTTGGATGTATTCCCACTCTCTGGAGTAAGGGAAAATACAATAAAAACCTGAACGATGATCTCATGGCCTCCTTGATTTGTCAAGATGCATCTCTTCTAAATGGCTTTTTTTTTTTTTTTTAAGGCTTGAGATGCTTCCAAAATATTTATAAAAAGCAGCAGTCTCTTCAAAGTTAGGAGGCAAGCACAGACCTCCAAGAAAGGAGAGAGGCATGCTTGTTTTGTGACCTCCAGGAAGGGGGGAAGAAGGAGGGGCATGGGGCGAGAGAGAGAGGGTTGGAGGAGGGGAGAGGGTCTGAGCCATGGAGGGAAATTGGAAGCTCAGATGCACTGACTCCTGGCACCACCAACTTCTCCTTTGGAATCTACCCGAATGCTACCAAAATTGACATTTGCTTTTGAACCTCATTAACCCTAGCTGGTAATGAGGTCTGAAGTATAAGGATTAGCATACGGTACCTAACAGTGCCCAAAGCATTTTCTTCTTCTAAATCTTTTTTCCCTCTTTATGACATATGTTCAAGAGAATACAGTACCAGCTCTAAGGAAGAAAAATTTAATATATATTGCCTATTACCTCATGACCCCCAAATCATTTCTGTTAACATTTTAATATATGCCTTCCCTGTTACATCTGAGTATACACACACACACACAAACACACACACATTTATACTTATTTTTACAACCGTTAGATATTATTGCATGACTTGTTTGTTTTATTCTTTCTTTTCTTTTTTTTTAACACCAATAGGCCTGTGTTCTGAATCTGCCTCCCCCACCCTGTGTAAATTTGGAGAAATCACTTTCACACTCTGAGCTTCGACTTTCTCATCTGTGTAATGGGGATAAAAATAACACCGGCCTCATAAGGATATTTGAGGATGAGCTCACATGATACCTGGCAACTGCTTTGCACGCGGGGAGCACCGTGTGTGCACATGTGTGTACCTGTGTGCATGGGTGTTTCCATAGAAATAAGCCATTCTTCCCCCATGTCATTTAAAAAGCTACATAGGGGCACAGCTCGTTAAGCATCTGACTCTTGGTTTCAGCCCAGGTCATGATCTGAGGGATGTGAGACCAAGCCCCGCGTCCAGCTCCACGGTCTGCTTAAGACTCTCCTCCCAAAAAAAAAAAAAAAAAAAAAGACTCTCCCTCCCTCTGCCTCTCCACCCCTCCCGCCCGCCTCTTGCAAATAAGTAAATCTTTAAAAAATAATAATAAATAAAATAAAATAAATAAAAAGTTCTACATAAGATTCTATTATGTGAAGTAATGGTTTAATAAACCATCCCTTTCCATCAGACACAGTCTCATTTCAACACGTTTAAAGTCCTTTATGTGTTTATCGTCATTTTATTCTTATAATATCCCTATGGAATTGTTAGTCATGTGGATGGTAATAGCTAATATTCAACATAAGGATTGGCGAACGTTTTCTGTAAAAGGCCAGAAGGCAAGTATTTTTGGCCTTGCAGGCCATAGGGACTCTGTCGCCAACCACTCAGTTCCACCCGTGCCCGTGTGGAACATAAACAAGTGGGCGTGGCTGTGTTTCAGGAAAATGTTATTTACAAAAACAGGCCTCAGGGGGATTTGGCCTGGGAGCCCTAGTTTGCTGATCCCAGGATACTGAATGCCAGGCACTGTCCTGAGCGCATTGCCTGGATAATCTGATTTTATTCTCACAATGACTCTGGAGGGGTGAATGTGAGTATCGTTCCCATTTTGCAGATGGGAAGACTCTCCCAGGTTACAAAGCAGATACGTGGTTGGGTCAGAGCTCATGCTCACCTCTCCCAACCCCAAGCCCTGCTTGTTCCTTTTCCATTCTGCTCCCTGCCTCTTGAACCCTTTCTCCAAATTGGATCCCACTTCTTCAGCCCCCTGGGATGAGCTGTTGACATGCCTGGTTATAAGAACAGCGACAGGAGCAGGCAAGCCCCACCGATGCCCAGCTGGTAGGACGATGGCATGTAGGTTTTCGAAGAGCCTCTGAGAGTGGTACTGGGACATCACAAGCCCTGTGTCTCTGTTTTCAGCCTTTCTCTTATCCATTCTAGCAATAAATTCCAAGTATGAGCCTGCCACAGATCCAGTCATGTCAACATTTTGTGCTTTTTCTGTGAAGCTCTGGTCTCAGAGATCAAAGTGAGAGGCACATCCCCTGGGGATCCAGCAGAGAGCTTCCAGAAAGATTCATTCACTTCCAGTAGGAACTTGCATCAACCCCAATGCACGATCTACTCTCATCGACAGCCTCTAAGCCCCTGGCAGTGGGGAGCAGGAGAAAGCCCCCCATGCCTTCTTAATTTATTGCTCGAAGAGGCAGGGTTAGAACATCGAAGCGGATTTCTTGCGTGAAGCCCATCTGAGGGTTTCAAAGTTCTCAGGAGGGTCAGGCAGCAGCCTTGCCTTACAGGATGTTTTCCAAAATGCAACAGCCAATGTGTTTTTCTCATGAAAAAAAAAAGAGGCACCACAGGATGGCCGCTTCTCTCAAGGCAGCTTGTCTGACTGTGATGACAAGGAAGGGACCCCAAAACGTAGATGTCACAATTAAATCCTGTCCAGCTGAGGAAACTAGTCGAGGAATAGCAGGTCTAACCTTTAGTCTTGTAAATACTCAATTCGGTTTCTTCTTAAGAATTAGGCATAAATCTTTGGTCCAACCATCGATGCAGAACTTCCTGGTTGGTTGGTTCCCCCCTCCACCGCCCTTAAGTTTTTATGTTGGTGAACTTTTTAAATTTTGCTTTGTGTTAATATCAAAATATGGACGCGAATACATTATTCATAGACCTAGAGGCTAATAGGAATTCTGAAACAGTGAGAACCAAAGATGTTCCCAACTTGACTGTGATGTTTTGCAAACAGAAGAGGAAAGCACAAGATAAAAAGAATGTTTCTGGTCAAGTGAGTTTGAGAATTGTTTTTGCCCTCCCTGAAACTCACAAAGCACATTAGCATAATAAAGGCTCTGAGCAGTCCTGCAGGAAAAGGCAACGGGTTGCTCTTTGATTGCACGTGGTAAATATTAGCATCCCCCAAAACCGGCTGAGTGGAACACACTTTAGGAAATCTCATTTTAGAACAGAGCTCTCTGAACCGTAAAAGGAATCAGCCATCATCAGGATGGGCTTGATCATCTCTGAAGTGGAGAGACATGTTCTCACTGGTCTAGTTTCCATCTAGAAACTTGGCCCCATCTGTGTCTGGTGGCTCACGTTCACAGGAAGCCTGGCAAGGTCTTAAAGAAGCACAGTAGTCAGGGAATGGAACCAGACCAACTGGGTCAGAGGAGCGAAGTGTTGCTCCAGGGTCATGACCATGTTGAGCTATAACTTCATTTACCCGGAATCATGCATTGGCCATGTTTTTCCCCGCACAACTTCAACTATCTAGAACCAAGCCAGAAACACAGAAGCTAGTCAGAGTCATACTGATTAAGGGTGTTGCAATCTCGTCCCAGGCTGTAGAGGAGGAGAACCAAGGAGCTTCCTTTGCCTTGTTTACTGTTGGATTTCAGTACCTGGCACAAAAGGGACACTGAACAAATCCTTGTTGTAGGAAAAGATGTTCTCAGTATCAATGTTCCTATTCAGCATAGGAATTTTGACATCTATTCAGTATCAAAGTTCCTATAAAGGAACTTTATAATGCATAGAAGGAAGACATCAAACATTAAGAAAAAGGCACTGGGATTCAACGTACTGCCATTTGGGGCTGGTGGGTTCCATTGTCCCCCACCGTCAGCCACTGTCCTTTTCCTTCTGAGCCCTCAGTGCTGGCGGGATGTTGAGGTCTTGCATTCAGGAAGTTTCTCTTCTCTCCATCCGAGTTCCATACCACTTATCCCCTCTACTAAGCTCGCACAGCGAGTGACACAGAGAGAAACAGTATCATTCCCTGCCCAGAGAAGCGAGTCTACCTAAGTCTGAGACCTCCTGATTTCCATCATCTAGCAACCAAAACTATCTCAACTGCTCCTTTCATAGGTTACCACATACCTACAAGAGGTCATAAAAGCTGTTCGTCTTAATGTGGATAAGAGTGAGCCAAAGTGGATGATGTGATAGCATTCCCAGAGGACTTCTGGAGCCCTGTCCTTGAATAGTAATCTCTTTCTGGAGGGATCGTTGGAGGGAGTCAATTGGTAATTAGTTAGTAGTGATTAAAGTGCCTACTACGTGCTTACTTATCACTCAGAGAGGATTCTGACGGGTAATCAGTGCCAGATATGGTCCCAACATACAGGAAGCTCACTCTTGGCCAAAGGGCAGGATCTGGCTGGTTGTTAAGGAGTGAGTACAGATAGCTAATCATACACTCAGATACACGGATGCAACATCCATGTGTCATTCATGCAGAAACATACAGTGTATTTTGAAAAATGTTCCAACTCTCCAGGAAATCAAAGATGCCCAAGTGAAAACGATGGAATTAACAATTCTTTTTAAAGATAGTACCAGGTAATGGTGACATTGTGGAAAACTTACAACTTGTTCTCTGTTGGTCTCTGTGTAAAGTGATACAACCTATCTGGAAAGCAACCATAGGAGGATTTTCAGGAGTCTAGAAGCAAATGTTAACACATTATTGGTAGCAGGGTTACAAATGGGGTTTATTCCATAAGATACCTCGGAATAAACCTAACAAAAGAGGTAAAGGATCTATACTCTAGGAACTACAGAACACTCATGAAAGAAATTGAAGAAGACACAAAAAGATGGAAAAACATTCCATGCTCATGGATCGGAAGAATAAACACTGTTAAAATGTCTATGCTACCCAGAGCAATCTGTACCTTCAATGCCATCCCGATCAGAATTCCAATGACATTTTTCAAAGTGCCGGAACAAACAATCCTAAAATTTGTATGGAATCAGAAAAGACCCCGAATTGCCAAGGAGATGTTGAAAAAGAAAAACAAAGCTGGGGGCATCACGTTGCCCGATTTCAAGCTATATTACAAAGCAGTGATCACCAAGACAGCATGGTATTGGCACAAAAACAGATATATAGACCAATGGAACAGAATAGAGAGCCCAGATATGGACCCTCAACTCTATGGCCAAATAATCTTCAACAAAGCAGGAAAAAATATGCGATGGGAAAAAGACAGTTTCTTCAATAAATGGTGCTGGGAAAATTGGACAGCCACATGCAGAAGAACGAAACTCGACCATTCTCTAACACCATACATAAAGATAAACTCAAAATGGATGAAAGACCTCAATGTGAGACAGGAATCCTTCAAAATCCTAGAGGAGAACATAGGCATTAACCTCTTCGACAACGGCCACAGCAACTTCTTTCAAGATACATCTCCAAAGGCTAGTGAAACAAAAGCAAAAATGAACTTTTGGGACTTCATCCAGATAAAAAGCTTCTGCACAGCAAAGAAAACAGTCAACAGAACAAAGAGGCAGCCCACAGGATGGGAGAAGATATTTGCAAATGACACTATAGATAAAGGGCTGGTATCTAAGATCTGTAAAGAACTTTTCAAACTCAACACCCAAAAAACAATAATCAAGTCAAAAAATGGGCAGAGGACATGAACACACACTTCTCCAAAGAAGACATACAAATGGCTAATAGACACATGAAAAAATGTTCATCATCATTAGTCACCAGGGAAATTCAAATCAAAACCACACTGAGATACCACCTTACACCAGTTAGAATGGCAAACATTGACAAGGCAGGGAACAAATGTTGGAGAGGTTGTGGAGAAAAGGGAACCCTCTTAAACTGTTGGTGGGAATGCAAATTGGTATAGCCACTTTGGAAAACAGTGTGGAGGTTCCTCAAAAAATTAAAAATAGAGCTACCCTATGACCCAGCAATTGCACTCCTGGGTATTTACCCCAGAGATACAGATGTGGTGAAAAGAAGGGCCATATGCACCCCAGTGTTCATAGCAGCAATGTCCGCAATAGCCAAACTGTGGAAAGAGCCAAGATGCCCTTCAACAGACGAATGGATAAAGAAAATGTGGTCCATATATACAATGGAATATTACTCAGCCTTCAGAAAGGATGAATACCCAACTTTTACGTCAATATGGATGGGACTGGAGGAGATTATGCTAAGTGAAATAAGTCAAGCAGAGAAAGTCAATTATCATATGGTTTCACCTATTTGTGGAACATAAGGAATAGCATGGAGGACATTAGGAGAAGGAAGGGAAAAATGAAGGGGGGGAAATCGGAGGGAGAGATGAACCATGAGGGACTATGGACTCTGTGAAACAAAGTGAGGGTTTTAGAGGGGAGGGGTTGCGGGGATGGGTTAGCCCAGTGATGGGTATTAAGGAGGGCACGTACTGCATGGAGCACTGGGTGTTATACGAAAACAATGAATCGTGGATCACTACATCAAAAACTAATGATGTATTGTATGGTGACTAACATAACATAATAACATAACATTTTTTTAAAAATGGGGTTTATTGTCACCTTTACACTTTTCCCTGCACATGCCAAATTCTCCCATAGAACATGATTTTCTTTTACAATTCAGAGAAAAGACAATAGATAGACAGATGATCATAGCCATTCAACTCAGAACCCTTTCTAAGGAAAAATCTGAAGTATGAAAGCAACTTTATGCATAAAAATATTCATCTCTGGGCCACTTACATTATCAAAAAATTAAAAGCCCTTTGTATCCCCATGCGTGGAATGTTATTGTCCTTTAAAAAGACAATGTCAGAATTTTTAATGACAGAGAAAATATCTATAGTATAATGCTAAGTAAAAATCCTGGTACAAAATGATGTATTTTGGGGCGCCCGGGTGGCTCAGTCATTAAGTGTCTGCCTTCGGCTCAGGTCATGATTCCAGGGTCCTGGGATCAAGCCCCGCATCGGGCTCCCTGCTGGATGGGAAGACTGCTTCTCCCTCTCCCACTCCCCCTGCTTGTGTTCCCTCTCTCGCTGTGTCTCTCTCTGTCAAATAAATAAATAAAATCTTTATAAATAAATAAATTAATTAATTAATTTAATTAAAATTTGACAGTGCATCCTATTTCTTACCTCATAACCCTACTGTCGGTGGGTGCATGCCAACTATTCGGGGAGAATGGCATCCCAGGTGGGCACTCAGAGTTTCAGGTGGGGGCCCAGAGTGATTTTTGATTCTTCCCTCTTTTTTACATCACAAAGGTGGGTATAGACTGGGTTTAATTGGTCGAGTACTACCTGGGAAAGCAGAGTTCCTTTTGTGATTAGGGATCTTAACCTCTTGTCCATGAATTCAGTCAACAAACATTGTGAGCACCTACTCTGAGCTTGGCACAGTGATGGGTGCTGGGGTTGGGAGCCTGGGTGTGACAAATAGGGCAGTTGGTTGTGTCTACATGAATTTGACCACTTCAGGGTCTAGTCAACCTTTCAGTACACGTTTGCGCCTCCCTCCCATCAGGGGGCTCCCACTGTCCCATTCTTGCCCATCCACTCAGAAAGAAGGAGAGAGACGGAACCGGGGAATGCACTCCTCCCCAGACCACACATAGCCCCTCGGTGTTCACTGACAGCACCACGCCTTATAACCTTGCTCTGCCTTCCACCCTGGATGCCTTCCCATCTCTTCTCCAACCTCTGCCAATCCCTCTTCACCTAAGTCATAGTTCTCTGCTCTCAATTCCCAAGTCCCGTACATCCAAGCGCATCAAACGTAACTAATAAGATCTATGCCATTTCTCGAGCATTATTTCGGCCAGGCACTCCACTACATGCTTATTCGTATGATTTCAAATCTTCACAGAAACCACATCCCCTTTTCAGATGGGACAGCTGAGCCACAGGGATGTAAGGTACCTGGTCGCCCAGATGAATGGAGATGGTATATTGAAAGCCTCGAGTGATGCTTAGCATATAACAAGTACTCCACAACTGGTGGTCATCTATTTTTTTAAAGAGGCAGACGCCTAGAGATGAAAATATAGAGCAAACCATAGCAATAAGGGAATACCCAAATTTATTGAGACAAATATTTTACATATGCTATTATACAGATTCCGCTCTATACATAAGGAGTGCTGTCTTCTGGTTTTAGAGATAAGGAAACTAAAGCAGGCAGCTACTTAGGGCTGGAGTCAACATCTGATGGGTCTGGCGCAAGAATAAGGACTAAGTCCCTGAACTTGAGCTTGGGCAGAATGTTAGAAGGGGGGTGGAAGATATCTTGGCGAATGTTATGCTCATCTCAGCTGTACTTCATGTGCGTCCCCATTGCTCCTCAGTGACACCAGAGACCAAGATTCCTGTGGTTATGGGGTCTGAGGCCAGGGGGTCTGGATACTAAGCAACACTTCTAGCCTGACAGAGAAGGGGATGGAGGAGGGGGCGGCCTAGCCTGGCTGTCGCAGGGCTCTTGGGCAAGGACAAGCTCCCAGCTAGCCCAGGACCCATCTACAAAGTGAAGCGGATTAGCGGCTTGCTTTCAATCAGTCTGACTTACGAGCACTGCGATTTGTGGGACATTTACATGAACCAGAGGATGTGTTATCTGATGAAAATTGCTTAATTTAATGTCCTCGCTTGACAGGCAAAGAAGCGTGACTCTCTGGGAGAATCTGCCAGGGTGGACAATTTTTTAAAAGTCCCTGGACGTGTTTAAGAAAAACAACTACGATCCTCTCCTTACGCACCAAGGAACAAAAATAGAGTTCTTGGGTCCAACGGGCAATCTGCCATCGGACTGTGGGCCCAGGGAGGCCCCGAAATATCCGCTTTCACCGCAAGACCCAGAGACGGCCATGCTCAACCTCTACCTGGCATACGAGTTGGTCTGGCTTTAGGCTGTTAGAGAGGAAGCGACTCGAGCACGGTTCTCGTGGGCTAGAAGCACGGCTGTTGATGAATTATGATTCAGCACAGAGTTAAAGCCTTTTTAAAGATAGCAAAATAGAGACCACCGTGGGGGTACTCTGTTTCCATAGCTTTTTATTCATTAATTCAACACAAAGCTACTGAGGGCTTCATATATCATTCTCAAAGTCAGCAGGCATCAGAATCACCCAGAAGGTTTGTAAATCTCGGCTTTCAGGACCCCACCTTCAGAGTCTCTGACTCAGTAGGTTTGGGACGGGGACCAAGAATTTGCATTTCTAGCAAGTTCCCAAGTGCCCCCCAGGCCGGCGTAGCAAATGGCACTTTCAGAGCCACCGGGCCAGGCCCACGGTGAACGACATCACCCGGGACCCCCTCGCCTGTAACCCTGATACACAAGACGGGTCCAAGCCCCCGCTGTGGCCCCTCCAGGAACTGAAGCCTCCGTTCCTGGCCTCAGAGAAAGCTCTGCTCAAGATGTCAGCAACTTGCAGAGGACTTAGGACCTCATTGTCGTCCCCCACCTTGAATGTCAGAGTTTGTTTAACTCATTCTGTTTGGGGGTCACTACACTGCCCCCTTTTCACACCGCCTGCCCGGTTGTGAATACGGCCCTTTTCCTTACTTCAAATCGAGCCCACGATACAAGCGAAAACCGTCTCACGAGATTTCTGGTTACGTCAAAGCTTCTGCTTAAGATGAAAAGATACCAGGGGTGGGATGTGGGGGTTCCCTCGCAAAGATATTTTTCCAAATTCAAATTAATAATGGATGTCCCTGCTGCCTGCAGCCTCTGGCCACCCCACGCTGGGGGCGGGGAGGGGGGTTACCCCCTGCCCTTCCCTGTATGTGGCAGCCTGTCCCCAGGGCCGGTCCCCAGCTCCTCGATCTCTGTGTCCCCTTCCGTCCCTTCTCCTCGTCCCAACCCACCCCACCTCGTAGAGCTCCAGATTCTCCATGCTCCATTTTATAGAGGGATTCTGCTCTCTCTGGCTCTACTCCCAAACTCAGCTCTCGGCCCATGTCTGCATATCCAAACCTGTGAAATGTAAAGGCCTTTCCTTTAGCAGGAAAACAGAGCCCCATAAAATTCCACCCCATCCCCCACCTCAGGTGTTTAGAGATGAACAGGTCTGTGCCAGGTCAGCCCTGTTAGCCTAACAGAGATATGACATGTCACACTAGTACACTATTAGGGTGTATTTTCAAGCACTATAACCCACATAAGTATTAAGGACTCTGAGAAGAAGGCCAGGACACAGGGGTAACAGCTCTAGCTGTAGAAGCCATGGAAAACTCTCTAGAGGGGGCCACACCGAAGCTGTTATACTGCATTCACCACTTGTATAAAGGGGAAGGGTAATCTGGGAAGAGAGGACAGTGGAAAGAGAAAGACACAAGCGTCTAACAACTCTTTAAGGAAACCCAGTTTCCACCCCCACATTCCTCACCTTCTGATGGGTGATAAGAGCCAGTGGTAGGTCTCCTGTTGCTTGTCCTATAAATAAGGTCCAGCCCCTTCCTTTAGAAGGTGTGAGTGCTTAGCAGGCATTGCTCTCCTCAGTTTTGAAGTTTGGCTCAAGTTCCAAGATAGCAAAGGCTTTATTTATAATCCCATTACACTAGTAAGCAATTATGGAGCGCCTACTGTTTAAAAATCTGTGCACGCTGAGCATGTAGGGAACAAATATTTGAGATTTAACGCCTACCATAGTGGCCTGAAAAATAACTAAGAGGGCAAGATGTCTCCAATCTTCATAGCCAGTGAGTGCTGTATGAAGCTGTGTGGTCTTTCCTCAAACGCTATACCATGTGTCATCTGTATCATGGGGACCGACTGTGTTTAGAGATGAAAAAAGGAGGAAGATGATAAAATGTCTGTGTATTTATCAGGACTCATTCAGTTACTAACAGAACAACTCCCCTCTAAATATTGTCTCAAGAGGAAATCAGACATGGATGGATCAAGGTGATCATCTGATAACTGAACAGTGGTCATCTAGACTCTCTCTTTATTTCTAGCATCTGTTTTTCTCCGTTTTTGTTTCATGCTCCATGGGGTTCATTCCTTTGATCACTCCGAAATGTTAACATTTACCTCTTAGCAACCTCAGCAGAAAGGAGACTTTCTCTTTCCTGGTAGCGCCATCAAAATTTCCCTAACACTCACAGGCTTCTGACTGGTCTTGCTTGGATTGTGTACCCACCTCTCAAACCAATCTCCGTGGCCAGGAGAATGCAGGCTCTCACTAGCCTGGTCTAGAATACCACCTGCCCATCCTATGAGACAGTGGCTGTAGCTGATCCGAACAACCAGGACTGAAATGCCGGTGGGGTGTGGGTAGGGAGGCGGCTCACACAGGAAAGGACATCAGATAGGCAAAACCAACAGGCATCTACCTGAATGTGTAACATATGAATTTTTAAAACCAAGTGTGACATATTCTCATGAGTTCCATAGAGAATTATAACTCGATCACTTCCCACGAGGGCCCCTGCAAGGCAGGGTGGGGTGGGGGTTAGGGAGGGGGTCACTGATCTGACTGTAGAGGTCATGTCCCAGCTGCCTTACTTAGCACCTGAGCAACCTTGAATAAATAGGCGTAACAAGAGTATTTACCTCCCGAGGTTTCGTGAGGTTTAAGTGAGCAACTACAAGAACTTGGAAGAGTACCTGTCCTGTTTTAAGTTTGACTCACTGTGGTTATTAGAACTTCTTGTGCAACTTTATGCACCCTGATTAAAGGATTTATGTCTTTTACCAGATTTTCCAAGGGATTTATGATGGGGGAAAAAAAAAAAGCCCTGCTTTTTTGAGATAATGATCCCCTAATCCAGACCTACCCTGATCCCATGGATGAGGAGCTGTTTGTCTACTGTCATTCACAGAAAGGCCTCATTTCTCCTATGGTTTTGTGGGCTGGTAAAATCTCGAGGCTTATTGGCAAGGTGGCCTGACAGCACAGATTCTGGCTTTTACTCAAGCCTTTAGGAGTTTCTCAGGGCTGTCTGGGCGCCCATTTCACTTTGGTCTTCTTAGGTTCCATCAACGCGAGACTGGTGTGGTGGACGGATCTTCAGTTCCAGGGCTGAAGCAAGAGACTGGCTCCAGGCCTCTGAAGAAAGGGCTCTGTTGGGCATCAATCACTTTGTCAGATTCCTGGGGATGGTAAGCAGCAGTGCATACTTTGTGGTAGCCCACATTTGAGATCAGACTGTGTAGGCACACAGCGAAACAGGTCTTTAATTTCAATTAGACACCACGTCCAGATAACTCGGGGAAAGGGAGGGAGAAGCAGGGCACTATTAGGTGCGTGTGTGGAGGGGGTGGTTGATGAAACCACGGGGTCTCTGAAATCGCCCCCACTCTGCCCTTCGCCGTTCCATCCCTGCCTCCCCCAGCTCCTCTGACTTTCTCCCCCTGCCACCAGAGACCGGGCCCCCTCCCACCGCACAGTGGAGGAGAAGCCAGGGGGAGGGAGAGCTTTGGAACGGAGAGACCACTGGATGGATGGAAGGTCCAGTGCAGGAACACCCAGGGAAGGGCAACCTGTAAGCTAGCTGGCCCCGTGTTGTCTGCTTCCAACAAAGCGCTTTTCCAACAATTACCAAAAACACCCTGGTCTCTTTGGCCTGTGCGCTAGAGTGGATCACTGCATCCAATTCCTCCCTCTCTCCCAGAATTCGAACCATACAGCGATGCCCATTGTTTTGTGATTTTGCAGGTCTCTGCTATCTTCCCAGTGTCTGCAGCCGAGCCTGGAACCTCGTAGGTACACATGAAACCTTTGCGGGTGAATGCAAGGCAGAGATCCAAGCGCTGCATAAATGAGGAAATAGCATTCCTTATTTAGAGTCGCATGGCTAGTAAACAGAGACAAATCCAGGTCTGTCTGACTTCAAAGCCTAGGATTGTCCAAATATGCCACATGCCCTCTTACTTCAGTGTATGCATGTTATCAGGATCCTGTCCCTCAAGCCAGGAGCCAACAGAGTGAGGGCCGGTACATGCATGATTGACTAGAATGCAGAAAGAAAATACGAAAACCTCTAGATTAGTTCATCTTTTAAAATTTCAATGTAGGGGCGCCTGGGTGGCTCAGTCCTTAAGAGTCTGCCTTCGGCTCAGGTCATGATCCCAGCGTCCTGGGACTGAGCCCCGCATTGGGTTCCCTGCTCCACGGGAGGCCTGCTTCTCCCTCTCCCACTCCCCCTGCTTGTGTTCCCTCTCTCACTGTGTCTCTCTCTGTCAAATAAATAAATAAAATCTTCAAAAAATAAAAATAAAATAAAATAAATAAAATAAAATAAAATTTCAATGTATTTCTGTATATGTTTTACAACATACGAAGTTTATTACTACAGTAGTGCATATAAAATACACAGTGCATGCTCGAAGATGTACCTTAAGGATAAGATTCATGATCCCCCAAAAGTCTAGCTATTCACCAATAATAGAACAGATAAACAAATTGTGATATATTAATATGATGGAATACTATGAAAATGAATAAATGGGACCACACTCAACAACATGGATGGCTGAATCTCAAACGCAATGTAAAGTGAGCAAGGCCAGACACAAACTAGTGTGTGCTCTGGGGTTCCAGGTATGTAAAGTACAAAAACAGGCCAAATTAAAATTTTGATGTTAGAAGTCAGGATAATGGTTATCCCTGGGTAGGAGGCTGGTTGGAGATTGGGAAGGCATTGCCGGCGGCGTGGGTGAGGGCATTTGAGGGGCTGGTAAAGTTTATTTCTTCATCTTGATGGTAAATACATGTGTCCACCTCGTGGTAGTTCACTGAGCTGTAACCTTGTACTGTGTGAACTTTTCTTCATGTAAGTGCATGTGACACATGGATGGAGTGGATGGAAAGGGTGCAAGATGGCCACCCACTCTTTGCTATTGCTCTCCCCTTGGATCTGGGCTTGCCTTCGTGTGTCAGTTTGGACCTCTTGAGAAACAGATGGTGAGATGGAGTTAGGAGTGCAAGGGGTTGGTCGCGGGGTGGGGTAAGAAAGCCTCCCTGGAAGATGAAGGGAAAGGAAGCAGAGTTAGACAGAGACAGCCTGATGGCGCCATGCAGATCTGACAAAGTCTTGGGCCACTCCATGTGGCGCTCCAGAGCAAAGATGACTCACTAGTGGGGTCTGGCACTGCGGAGAAATGGCCAGACCCTAGAGCCCCCACCATGCTCGGTCCTCGGCTGGAGGCCCTCTTGGTGGGAGGTCCCCTTGGGCTGGGATACCCATGGTATACCCTAAACGTGCCACAGTCAGAGGCTGCCATGGGAAGCACTGCCCTCAGCTGAAAGACAAATTCTAAGGGACTTGCAAGTAGCATGCCTCTGTGGCTGCTGCCCTGAGCACCTTAGCTGACTTTCTGGGATTTTCAAGGCTGGGTTATAAGAATCCCTGTAGCTTCTGCCTGCACCTCCAGGAACACAGACTCTTGGAGACCCGGACTTCCATGTAAGAAGTCTGGCTACCCCGAGACTGCCATACTGTGAGGAAGCCCAGGTGAGCCATGCAGAAGGGCCCATGGAGAGAGAGAGGGATGCAACGGTCCCCAACTGTTCCCAGAATTCCTAGCCTAGCCACGTGGCAGGAAGAAGCCATCTTGGGTTTCCCAGTTCCAACAGATGCCATGTGGAGAAGAAGCAAAGCGCCAAGCTGACAGCCAGAACCAAGGCCCCAGACTTATGGCCCCAGGCAAGCCGTCCCAGCTGTTCCCACTCTGTGAGGCCTCGGCCATTGTGGAGCACGAGTGAGCCATCCTTCTTCTGCCAGGACGGTATGTGTGACCTACACCATCATGGGAGTAAGAGAATGGTTGTTTTCCTCGACCAAAGGTGGGGGTGGTTTTTTATGCAGAAATAGATAACTAGAACCATTTATTTAAGAGGGAAAAAAAGCATGGAGACGTTGTAGCCTAAGCCACGTGGACAGCTAATTGGAGGGAGGGATAGCATTCTCATTAGCTAATCTCAACCTCTCGAGCATAAGGATCAGAAAAAAATGCTCACGATGATGAACAATAACGTAGTGCGTTCGTGGTGCTGCTGACCAGCTGTGTGGCCTGGGGCATGCGGCTTCACTTTGCTGGGCTTCGGTGAACTCATTAGTAAAATGGAAAAAATGGATGGGCTTGAAGGAGACCGAGCATCTGCAGCACTTAGCATGTTGCCTGGCACAGAGGAAATGCTCAGCAAACATAGGTTATCATCAGCACAGCGACTGTGGTTCCAGCTCCCCCATTGGATGGAAGGAAATCATAATTCCTGTTCTGTCCACCTGTCCCAGTCGCTGATCATGGGGGAATAATAATAACAACAATAGTAATAACAACATTAATAATAACAATAATAACAATAACAATTATTATTATTATTGTTATTATGAATGATGCCAGCTCTCTTGCAGCCAGTGGTCAGGCCATGTGCCATACACTTCACACCTGTGTCTCCCGTAAGCCTTCCTACAGCCCTGAGACATAGACACTATGATGAGTCCCATTTTACAGATGAAGAAACTGAGTTTCAGAGAGGGCAAGTGGTTCGCCCACAGCCACACAGCAAGTGTGATCTGAATCCAGGCCTCAGACCCCAAAGCTGCAAGGTAAATATTCTACTGGCGGTTCGACACATTTAGCTACGCTCTGGGCCACATTCAACGAAAGAGTCTTTTTCACTATAGAGTACGAGAGACTGATGAATACAGGTGGACGCCAAAGCGGTGGTATTTGTAGCACGTGCCCATGGTTTATGATGACGGTGGAGCAGAAAATTGGAAACTGGAACCAACCCCAGATGTAGGTTATACAGCAAATGGTGGATTCTTTGCAAACGTGCATACTTCTCTCCACTCCTCGGCGATGTGACTTTTCATCTCTTCCCAGGAGAAGGCAGAGCCTGTTCTCCAGCCCTTGAATGTGAGCTGGCCATGTGACTCACTTTAACCAATAGAACACGGTAGAAGCAATTCTATGCCTGCTCTGAGCCGAGGCCCCAAGATGCCTTGCAGCTTATTCTCTTCCTCTGAGAACCGACCAGCCACTGTGGGAACAAGCCCCAGCTAGCTGGCTGGGGAGAGACTGCGTGGGGTGTAGAGAAGCCGGCGGGAGGCATTCTAGACCAGCCGGCCCTAACCAACCTGCAGCGAACAGTGAATGCATTAATGAGCCCAGTGAGACCAGAAAACCACCTGGCTGAGCCTGCCACCATTTCCCACCTTGCAGAATCATGAGCTCCCAAACAGCCGTTTTAAACCTCGAAGTTAGCAGATCCAGGGAATTTGCACAGACCCTTCTGTCCTGTGTCCCGTGGTCAAAGGATACCATGCTATCCCACCATGGTGGGACTCAAACGGGTGGGAGCTCTGGGATCGCTTATATGAACATATTTGCACGAAATAACAAGAAAGGCTGTCACTTACGCAAGACCTACTGTGTGCCGGCTATTGTCCTAAAAATGCCACAGGCGCTAAGTCATCTAATCATCTCACCACCTCTCTATGGTTCGTACGTATGACCAGCCCCATGTTACAAACGAGAAACTGAGGAACAGAGAGGCTAAATCACTTGTCCAGGGTCACACAGTAAATAGGTGGTACAGTTGGGAGTCAAACCCAGGCCATCTGGCTCTAGAGTTTGTGCTTCTAAAAGCCAAAGCGTGGGGCACCTGGGTAGCTCAGTCGCTAAGTGTCTGCCTTCGGCTCAGGTCATGATCCCAGGGTCCTGGGATTGAGCTCCGTGTTGGGCTCCTTGCTCAGCGGGGAGCCTGCTTCTCCCTCTCCCTCTGCTCCTCCCTGCCCCACTTGTGCTCTTTCTCGTGCTCTTTCTCTCTCAAATAAATAAAATCTTTAAAAAAAAGAGAGAGAGAGATAGTATGTGCAAAGGGTCTTGGGCAAAATGGTTACTCCGTGAAGAGTAGTGAGTATAACAATGGGAATGTTTGGTCCTCCGTAGTCCTAGATGGTACCAAGACCGAGCCTCAACTTTTGTTCTTGATTTCCAATGCATGAACAAAATTGTTCCTTCAGCAGTGGTTTGGCTTTACAAATGAACAAAAATATGTTCATTTCATGTTTTGGCCAGAACGTTTACAACTCATCACGAAAACGTTAATTGTCCAGTGGTCAGTCTGGCCCTTAGATCTGAGTAAGAGGGGACCCGGACCCAGCCCTCCATACTTTGAACTACCTTCCTTGAAATGTTCTAAATCCCCTCGGATGCCTGGGACCACACAGGGCTGGCTGCCCTGTCTGAGCAGGGTGCTCTGAGTCTGGATGGGACCCACACGGGTCCTGGTCCCTGTTACTCCTCTTTGCAGCTCTCTCTGACCCTCTGACCCACGCGTGAGACCAACCAGATGCCTTTAGGAGCTCCAGGACTTGTACCTCTGGGGTTGGTTGTCATAGAGCCCCATGGCCAGCCCCAGTTCCAGAAGGGCAGCTTGGTGTACAGATCACCCCCACAGGCCTGCGTGATATTTCTTTCATGGACACAGGCCACCAAAATGGTCCAGACCTGCTGATTTCAGGTAACTCCAATTGTTTACATAGACAGGGAGCTGCAAAAAATATTTGTCCAGGGCCTCCTACATCCTGTGTGCAGGCCTGCCTATGGCAGTCAGAATTGTGATTGTCGGTTGTATGTTCCTTTTCACATAAAGACACTTGTCTTTAATGATTATTAATGGGGAAGAAAAATAAGTTTTTAAGGAATGCTGATTGCTCGAGAAATAATTACAAAACATAAAATAGACACAACAGAAGTGGAAGAAAGGAAATAGATTTGGGAAGTGAGATGTGTGGAGACCTCTGATCTAGGACACCCCTTTTACTGTACAGATGGGGAAACTGAGCCCTGAGGTGTAGACCTTCATTGCCCAGACTCACCCATGGTTATCTGGCCACATTCTATGCTTGTAGGAGGCTCGAGACTTGCTGACAAGCACGAGTAATTGATTGATAATAAAAGCAGTCACCCATGGCCCGAGACCGAGTTTACAACCCTGATGCTAATGGGCCCCAGAGAGGCAGAGGGTGCTGGCAACCACTTTCCCCCTCATCTCCCAGGACTAATAGCTTTATGGAGGTCATAAACTACTGAGTATTCCAATGATGAGAGTGACCTCCCTTGGCCAAATGACCCGCCCTACCTTGATTGACACGCAGGCCTGGCATTTCTTAGAGCGGCAAAAGCCAGCTTTTCTCTGTGCCTATGGCCTAACCACAAGACCCCAAGTCTGCTGGAAATTTCCCAGATGTCCTGGGCAGTTGTAAGCCTCTGCTTGCCCATCCTGATTCAAGGCAGGAATAGGTTCATACCAGAGGCTTCTACAGCAAGTCCACCGCTTAGTCCAATTCTCAGATAATTATCCCATCTCTACATAGAATGGCCTGGAAGACATAGGGAACACTGTTAGCCTCTTCTAGTTCTGGGGCTAAGAGTCATTCACTCAATCATTTAGTCAGCTCGTTTTAGTAAATGTGTTGGCCCAGCCTCCAGGATGGTCCCCAACAATCCCTGCTTTCTGGAGGGGATTAATGCCCTTGTGGAAGACCCTCCCAACCTGAATAGGACTGACCTAGGTAACCAGGAAAATATTGTGGAGGTAACACAGTGTGATTTTTGAGGCTAGATCATATAAGATCCTACAGCTTCCACCTTGCCTCCTCTTTTGGATCACTTGTCTGGGGGAGACCAGCCACCATTTTGTGAGCAGCCCTGTAGAAAATCTGCATCACAAGGAACTGAGGCCTCTTGCCAGCAGCAAGCATGACTTGCCAGCCAAGTGAGGGAACCACCTGCCCCAGCCAAGTCTTCAGATGAGACTGCGGCCCTGGCTGATGTTCTGACTGAGATCTCATGAGAGATTCTGAACCACACCCGCCCAGCCAAGCCACTCCTAGATTTCTGACCCACAAAAACTGAGATGATAAATGTGTATTGCTTTAACCTGCCAAATTTGGGGATAATTAATTACACAGTAATTAACTACTAACATGACAAATGTCCATTGTGTCCCAGGCCCTGAAATAGGCACTAGCATGCAAAAATGGACAGAGCAGATATAACCTCTGCCCTCCCAGAGCTTATAGTCCAGAAGCAGATTTTATGAAGAGGGTGCAGTTTGCCTGGCAGGATCGAGACTGGATAGGAATTGGGATCTGATATGAGCACAGTCAAACTATGATCTTCTCTAGGAAAGAAAATCAAAGCAAAAACTTTCACTTTATTGTTCTGTATTGTTTGATTGCCTTGTCACAAGCACACATTGCTTTTAAAGTAATTTCTATCAGGGTGTCTTCTCATAAATACTTCTCGTGAGAATTTAACTGATACCCATTTTTTTTGAAAGTCTCCTTGGCAACATTTATCCAAGAGAATCATTAAAAGGCACATACCCTTCGGCTCAGATATTCCACTTAAATTAATTTATTATGAAGAAATATGCAGAGCCCTCTTAGCTCCCTGAGCAGCTCCATGGTGGTTGGCAAGAACCAGCGCCTTCATGAGAGGCAGCAAAAAGGGAGGCAAGAAGAAAGTGGTTGATCCATTTTCTGAGAAAGATTGGTACGAAAGATAGGTTCAATGTAAGAAATATTGGAAAAACACTAGTCACGAGAACTCAAGGAACCAAAATCACTTCCAATGGCCTTGAGGGTTGTGTTTTTGAAGTGAGCCTTGCTGATCTGCAGAACGATGAAGTTGCATTTAGAAAATTCAAGTTCATTCCTGAGGGTATTCAGGGCTAACACTGCCTGACTAATTTCCATGGCATGGATCCTACCCGTGACAAAATGTGCTCTGTGGTCAAAAAATGGTGGACCATGACTGAAGCTCATGTTGATGTCAAGACTACCGATGGTTATTTGCTTCCTCTATTTTGTGTTGGTTTTGCTACAAAACACAATATCAGATTTGGAAGCCCTCTTTCGCTCAGTGTAACAGGTCCACTGAATTCAGAAGAAGATGATGGAAATCATGACCCAAGAGTTGCAGACAAATGACTTGAAATTAGTGACCAATAAGTTAATCCAGACGGCATTGGAAAAGACATAGGAAAGGCTTGCCAGTCTATTTACCCACTCCATGATGTCTTTGTTGGGACAGTAAAAATGCCAAGGGAGCCCAAGTTTGAATTGGGAAAGCTCATGGAGCTGCACAGTGAAGGGAGTCGTTCTGGAAAAGCTACTGGGGATGAGACCAGTGTTAACATGAACGAGCTGATGGAGATGAGCCACCAGTCCAAGAATCTGTTGAAAATGCTGACATTTCATGGTGACAGATAACAAATCTTATTTGTTATGTTTAAAAAAATATGCAGAAATGTATGGAAAGGGAGACATAAAAGGTCGCCCACTGCACTATTATTCAGGAGTGCAAAAAAATTAGAAACGGCCTAAATGTCAGCAATAGTAAGTTGGTTAAATTACTATTTAATCACGGGCCATCCATCCATTGGAATCTTATGTAACAATCAAAAATGATGATGTCATTCTCCACTTACTTTCTAGGAAATGCGTCCTGACATAATGCTAAGTGAGAAAGACAGGCCATACAACGGTATATATTGTATAACTCCATTTTAATAAAAAGCATATATATTTATGCATAAAATTATTGGAAGGCTCAACCACAACATATTAATGATGTTATGTCTAGGTAGAGGGATTATCCATATATATATATATATATATATATATATATATATATATATATAT
>NW_023270436.1:11204611-11234546 GCF_011800145.1 Mirounga leonina
ATATATATATATATATATATATATATATATATATATATATATATTTTGTTTCTCTTGGCTTGTCTGTGCTCTTTCACTTTTATTTTAAAAACATGGATTACATCAGGAATATATAGAGTTCCAAATATATTTTGTCAAGGTCTTTTGAATACTCATTAATATTGCTCACCTTCACAGTTCTTAGGCTGTTCTTGTCTTTTGCTAGCCTGCCGGGACTGACCAGTCCCTGAACACTGACCAGCCTCTCTTTTCCCCACCTTGACCGACTACTGGGGATTAGAGATACCCCTGGGTCCCAGAATCAAATAGAGAAAGAGATCAAGTGTTTTCAAGTTAACCCCTCGAGCTGCCCCCAAACATTCCCCCTCCACTCTCTGCAGGGAAGATCCACTCTCTAGAGAACCCTTGGCCTATTCACCATCTCCAGCAAACAAGTCCAGTTTCTGGCTCTAAGAACAGAGTGAACCAAGGACACTGATTTACTGCCCACCAAGGGCCTGTGCAGAGAGCAAGCTGATGGTGTTCCCCATTTGGGGTGGCTCTTGAAGGATTTGTGGCTCCAGCAGAGAAGCTTTTAAAGGAGCATAAAGCAAGTTAAGTGATCAGGAATTTTATCCTATTGAAATGAAAGGAGGTGGGGAGGAGGCTGTACCTTTAAACTTGGCCAAGGTCCACCTCACAGTAACAGGACTATGATGGGCAGATCGGTGTTCTACCGCTGACCTCCAATAAGAGATGTCCACCTGGACAATTTTCACCTCTTGAGTTCAACAACATGACTCTGGCTCTGTTCCCATGATTGGCATGACCCCAACCAGCATCTCAGTGGCTAGACCCACCCCTCCTCTTTAACAGATCCATTCACCTGCTTGCCAATAAGAGATCTGCAGTAACAAACTGCGTGTTTGGACTTGGTTCTGAAGACAAGAAGGGCTTCATTTATCCCTTCTAGAGTGTTGAGTGCCTCCTACAGGATGTGGATGTGGCTCTTCCTGGACCAACAACTGGGTGTGGAGCCTTGAACGAGACCACCTGCTCCTAAAGTTGTGGAGTTTGCCTTTGAGGCAAGACAGAGATGCTAAACAAATAAATAAGCAGGGAAGACAATTTCTGATGATGATAAATGGGAAGAAATAGGCTCATAAGTTGGTGAATAACTGAGACTTTGATCCAAAGTCCGGGAAGAACTTTCCACAGAGTGACATTTGAGCCAAGACCTAACTAAAACTAGAAGCTCATAAACCTTTTTCAACCTGTTTTTCAATCACCCAGCTCAGTGGCAAACTCATGCTGGTCCCATTCAGCCTCACTGACTCAGAGGATGTGGGGGGCTTTCTGGTCCCTGGACCACCACGCATCATGGAGATGTTCAGGGTGTCAGCCTCCATCTCCATCACCCTCCATCTTACAAGTGTCTGAGACAATGGGAGGGGAGGTTGTTCAGAGGGGAAGGTCACCCTGGGACACAGCCAAGTCTCAAGGCCCTGCAGATTGATGTTCAACATGTGGCATGTTGGTTGCAGTTAAAAGGAGGTCTCAGCTGGACACCACCAGGAAGTTATGGCCAGTGCGGTCTCCAGCACTCACTAGAGCAGGACTGGACAATTTCATGCTGCTCAGAGCCCACTTGGTTTGTGGATGCACCTTCAGGAGGAGGCTGATCTAGGCGCCAGTGTCTGTTCAGCCTCTCAGGCTGGTCCTCTCCACTAGGGCCCCTTCTCTCTTTCCATCCTCAAGTTCTCTCCATCTTTTCCCCTCCTTCCCAGCCTGGGCATTCTTTTCTAACTCAGGATATGAGAGCTCACTCTTATTCATAATCGAAACCAAACATATTGTCTATGACTTGAGTTCCCCCATTAAAGGTTGTAGGATTTTGAATTTCAAAAGCCAAGATGAGATGCCATATTCTTTCATTTTCTGCAATCTCAACTTTTCTCTGAAGGAATGGGTACCAAAGACCTTGCTCACATGGAGGTAGGGAGTGACCAAATGGGGAAACAGGCATACTCTGAAGCATAATAGTGAATGTCGAAATACCAAAAAAATATTTCACTTAGTGAAAAACTAGGCATCTACCAGGCATAGAGTTTGGGACTAGAACACAACAGACATGTGGACAAGGCCCACAGAGGGGCCAGGGAAAAGGAAAAAGGGGGAAGCAAAATGACCTCCAACTGACAGTCTCGGTCAACAGAGAGGCGCTCCAGAGCAGAGATCACTGGACCAAAATGGCCAGGCCCTAGTACCTCCATCTGAAGCCAGGGCGGGTCTTGCAGGTGCCGCAGCTGGAGGCTGTGAGCTAGGGCACTGCTCACCTCTTGGGCAAAGGGAAATCTGGGACTCTCTCATACCCTAAGGAGGGCAGGTAAATGGTACTAAAGAAATCAGAGGAGAGTTAGGCCACCTGATTCTTAAGGCTATCATAGCATCCCCGACCAGGAAATCTAAGTAGAGGCCAGAAGGCATTGGGAGAGTCAGGGAAGTATACAGTAGGGTGGTCAAGTGCATAGAACGTGGGTCTGTGCCACCTGAGTTCCAATCCCACCTCCGTTAGCCTCTAGCTGCTTGGTGTGGATAGGTCACTTCAGCTTCCCCTTTAACAGATCGGGGAGAATAATAGAACCGACCCTATAGCTTTATTGGAAGGATTATGGAGAAGTTAATGTTTTAGAAAGCACTTAGAAAATGCCTGGCCAGGAAACACTATTAGGTAAGTGTTAGTAAGTGTCCTGGTAAAAAATGAGGAGAAAGAGCCCTCCAGGCAGAAGGCACAGCCTGGGTAATAGCCCAGAAGACAGGATCGGAATAGCACAGAATGTAACCCACATCAGTGGGCTGAAGCCAGCCAAACGGCTGGTTAATCACATTCGACTCGAGCGGTATTTAATTTATTTTTCAGGCACGGATTTTAAGGGAAATAACATTCTCCGGTCTTGCCAAACAGCCCACCAAGATGGACTGTGTGATTTTTCTCTAAAATCCATCCGGATCTTACCCAGATGGATTCAAAGCCGAAAAGCAACGAAAACCACCCATCTTCCCCCAGCCCGCTCTCGTTAAAGCTGCAATTTCTTCCAACACGACAGATGTTGACACGCATTCTTGCTGCCACCTATCAGAAAGTCTGGGTGCTCCCTTGTAATGCCCCCTCCCCATCCAGGACCCCGGTCCTCTGTCTCGCCCCACCAAGGCCGTGCAGGCTGCGGACACCGCCCGCTCCTTCCTGCCCCTCTGGCCAGCCCATATGGAATGAGTTGCTCCGTTTTCACTTCTTATCAGAGATGGAAATATTCCCCCCCGTCTTTGTGGAGTTTTTCCACGTCTGTGAGCTGGACAATGCTTAACTCTTATCGTTCCAAAGCACTGCCAGCCTTCTGACTCCCAGACCAAAATTGCGGGGTTCAGCATTGTCAGATCACAAGAAGGGTAGGGAAGGGGATCGTGGAGGGAGGGGCAGGTCAAGAGGACACTTAAAGTACCAACAGTTCATGCTGAAAAGAATTCAGTTGCTTCCCTCTGTAACTTTAAAAAAGAGGTCTTTGAAGTAGCCTCTCTTCCATCTTATTAACCTTGAACCTGTCCTTGTAGGATAACAGTGATAATAACCAGCACGCTTTTAACCCTTCCAGCAACCCACCGAAATAAATAGATGTTCTCATTATTTGTCCCATTTTACGAGTGAAGCTCAGAGAGGTCAAGTGACTCTCCCAAGGCCACACAGCCATTAAGTGGAGAGCTGATGTCTCTGACCACAGATTATCCATCACACTCTCAGCCAGCAGAGGAACATACCTGAACGTGCCCCTGTGGTCTGGGACAGTCTCTTCACCCCAACCTAGCAAAGTTTACAGACACTACCTGAGGTGGGAGAGCAAAGTGGGGAGTCCTCACCCAAGGGCACACAGCTAGTGAGAGAGCCCATACAGACACTGGCCCAGGATTTCTGCAGCACACCCATTTATTCCTACTTTCTTCTATAAGAAAGATGGAGGGGCACCTGGGTGGCTCAGTTGGTTAAGTGACTGCCTTCGGCTCAGGTCATGATCCTGGAGTCCCGGGATCGAGTCCCGCGTCGGGCTCCCTGCTCGGCGGGGAGTCTGCTTCTCCCTCTGACCCTCCCGACCCTCCCCCCTCTCATGCTCTCTCTCAGTCTCTCTCTCAAATAAATAAATAAAATCTTTAAAAAAAAAAAGGAAAGTGAAAAGTTAAAAAAAAAAAAAAGAAAGATGGCGCTGAGGCCCAGTTATCCATAAAGGAGAAATGGATAACATGTTGCAGCTCAGAGCCTGGGTTGTGGAGGTGTGCAGAGCTGGGTTGTCTGACGTCGCCATTTGTAAGCTGTGTGATCAGGGACTAGTTGTCTCGACTCTCTGAGCGTCAGTTTCCTCCACTGTGAAATGAGGGGTAACAAAAATCTATCTTAAAGGGTCATCATAGGGTTGACCTGAGACTGTAAAGACAAAGTGCCCAGTACAGTGCTTGGCACATAACATTAGTCCTCTGCAAATACTAACTCTCATTATACTGATATTAACAATCAGCTCCACAGGCTGATTTATCTCCTAACCAACAGTTATCTGTGGCCCACAAGTACATGCAGAGCATTGGACCGAGAGCTGCTGGTGATGCAAAGAATCAGTTCTCAAGGAACTTCATGCAAGAAATGGGAGCTCAGACTACCATATGATCCAGCAATTGCACTACTGGGTATTTACCCCAAAGATACAAAAGTAGGGATCCGAAGGGGTACGTGCACCCCGATGTTTATAGCAGCAATGTCCACAATAGCCAAACTGTGGAAAGAGCCAAGATGTCCATCGACAGATGAATGGATAAAGAAGATGTGGTATATATATACAATGGAATATTATGCAGCCATCAAAAGGAATGAGATCTTGCCATTTGCAACAATGTGGATGGAACTGGAGGGTATTATGTTGAGTGAAATAAGTCAAACAGAGAAAGACATGTATCCTATGATCTCACTGATATGAGGAATTCTTAATCGCAGGAAACAAACTGAGGGTTGCTGGAGTGGGGGGGGTGGGAGGGATGGGGTGACTGGGTGATAGACACTGGGGAGGGTATGTGCTCTGGTAAGCACTGTGAATTGTGCAAGACTGTTGAATCTCAGATCTGTACCTCTGAAACAAATAATGCAATATATGTTAAGAAAAAAAAAAGAAGAAGAAGGTAGCAGGAGGGGAAGAATGAAGTGGGGGAAATCGGAGGGGTAGACGAACCATGAGAGACGATGGACTCTGAAAAACAAACTGAGGGTTCTAGAGGGGAGGGGGTGGGAGGATGGGTTAGCCTGGTGGTGGGTATTGAGGAGGGCACATTCTGCATGGAGCACTGGGTGTTATGCACAATGAATCATGGAACACTTCATCTAAAACTAATGATGTATGGGGATTAACATAAGAATAAAAAAAAAAAAAAGAAATGGGAGCTCAGAGTGTGACAAGGTCAATGGCAATTTCCGCTATGAATGGGTCCGTGGGAAGCTCTCTCATCGCGGGTAGCATGTTGCACTATGTGTATCCTGTCTCCCTCACAGGATGATGAGCTGCTTGAGGACAGGGTATGAGTCCAGTACATCTTTGTAGTGTGCTGTCAGGTGCTTGCCCGAAATCTATGTGTTATTCATCTACTCCTCTGCATTTCTAGCACCTGACCCACTCTCTTCTTGTGTCTGGTTGACTGTAATAGGTTTCTACGTGGTTTCCCAGAGCCCCCTCTGAAGCCCCTACAATCCAGAATGATGTTAAATGTACAAATGACATTCTTTCACTCCTTTGTTTAAATTCCCCAGTGGTTTCCCTTTGCATTAAGAATAAAATCTAGGGATGCCTGGGTGGCTCAGTTGGTTAAGTGTCTGACTCTTGGTTTTGGCTCAGGTCATGATCTGAGTTGTGAGATCAAGCCCTGCATCAGGCTCCATGCTGAGCACAGAGTTCTGCTTAAGATTCTCTCTCTCTTTCTGCCCCTCCCCGCCTTGGGCTCACTCTCTCTCTTTCTTTCTCCCTCTCTCTCTCCCAAGGGAAAAAAAGAATAAAATCTAAACTCTATACTCTGGCCACTAGGACCCTGCGGTCCAGCCCCACCCACCTCTCCAATGTCATCTCCTACCCTCTAGGCCTTTCATTTTGCTCCAATCCACTGCCCTTCCTGCTATTGTTCGAAACACTGTCTCAGGGCCTTTGCACTTGGCTGTTTCCTCTGCCTAGGATGTGCATTCCTGGATCTACCCACGAATGGTTCCTCTCATCATTTATGCCTAAACTCAAATGTCAGCTCTTCAGAGAAGCCTCCTGTGATGATCATTTCTAGACTAAAATCCCCCCTTTACTTTGTATCACATTACTCTATTGCATAAATGTGCTTATTGTCTACCCCTTTCCCAAACCAGAACATAAGATCTTTAAGGGCAGAGATCTTCTCTGCTCTGGTCACCACCGAATCCCCAGAGCCTCGTCCAGGGCCTGGCACACAGTAGGTCCACAAAGTATTTGTTGAGTGAAATCACGGATGAAGGATTGAGAGCTCCTTGAAAATAGATCCCATATATTCTTCTCCTTTGGATCCAAAGAGCCCGAAACTGCCTAGCACCCAGTAGGTGCCAAATTAGGGTACATCCCTCCCCTACTTTAAGGGCACAACATGAAAATGACACAAATCGCTTCTGCTCCTACCTCCATCAAGCCAGGACTCAATCACATCTGGCCACACTGATGTGCAAAAGAGTCTGGGAAATGTATTGTTATGCTGAGTCACCACGTGTCCAGCGGAAGATTCTATGACTACCATGAAATGGAGGAATTAAATAATGACTCTCTGCCACAAGTAGCAATAATTTTTAAAACAATATAAATAACAATAATAATAGCTGACATCCATTGAGTGTTGAGTCTTGTGCCGGGCACAGTTCTTTTAATCCTTGCAACAATCCCCGGTGGTGGATGCCACTGTTGTTCCCCATGTGCAGGAAAGGGAACTGAGGCTCAGAAAAGCATGGGCAACTCACCCATGTAGGAGTGGGAACAGCCAAACTGGACCAATCTGACATTACCACCCTTTAAGCACTGGGGAGCCACTGAAGATTTAGAGCGAGGGCAAAAAAACCTCTAGTAACAGTCCCCGAGCTCAGGGTGGTGTGTGCATTATCTCATTTCAACCTCAGTGCTATTCATCCCCATGAATATTCACGCCCCATGGGCGTGAGTCATCCCCATGCTGCACAGCACCCCCCACACCAGCTCGGTGTCTGGAACAGAGTAAGTGCTCACGAAATGCCTGTTGAATGAATGAGCGATCATCCTTGTCACAGAGAATGGAGAGGTTGAGAGGAACCTCTTTAAAATACCGCCAGGGACTAAGCCTTTTCTGAAATTGGACACAAAGTAAAAGAAGAAGAATTCAGTTGTTAATGATTCACAGAACTTCTCCCTCCTGAGCTCCAAACCCACTCTGGATCTTGTTCAGAACGGATGGAACACCACCGGCTGGGAAGGCTGCATAGATCGTGAGGTTTCTTGGGTACCAAACCATGTCGTGTGGATTCTGATGAGTTGGGTGCAACTGAATCTGAAGGGCGTGAATTAAAACCCTATGGAACATGAACTGGCTTTGGAATGGACGAGTCAGATGCAATATCTCAAACAAACTGCTTTCTAAACTACCTTAAGGCATGGTCTCGAGCTCACCCCATGCTTAGGCTGCTCTGACAGCAGGCGCCCCCGGTGAGTTGTGGGGATTGGTATTGGCCACCGGGACTAGGCCATAGGGCATCTTTGAAAGACTCTGACAGCTGATGTCCCAGCACAACAGCCATGAAGCAATGAAGTCTAGACCACCAAAGCCTTGGGCACAAACCACTCCTCGACGTAGACAAGCCAAACCATTGAGCCAGGAAGGCCAAACTCTGCGCTCATCAAAATAAAGTTTTAAAATGGATTTCATGACTTAGGCTAGGACGTTATGACTCTGGAGGAGAACACTGGAAATCAGTAGAGTGACCATCATCAATGATGGTCAGCTACTCATACCTCCACCCTGTAGTAGTCTAGATAGCAGAAATCATTATTTGCAATAAATACCTCCCCCCAGAAACTCCACGTTCCTGCCTGTGCATCCTTCTCTGCTTTTCCTCCGAATAAATGGAAAATAAAGATTACCTGGAGAGTCTTTATTGTATATATATGATTCCTCTTGCACCTGCTGTTCCCACTGTATTTGCCTTCTTGCATTTCTTTCCTTGAATCCAGGACGGTCTTTCTAGTCCTGAACTCTTAGCATCCACTGTTCTCTCTGTCACCAAAGCTTTTCCCTCCAATTTTGCAGAAAACCTGAGACTTCTTCAGGTCTCCCCCCAAATGTCACTTCACCCCAAGAGGACTTCTCTCCACCCTTTCCCTCCCCGGCTCTGATGTTTTCCATCCTAACATTCACCACTATTGGTAATGATATATTTCTCCTTTTTACTTGTTTAATACCTCAATCTCCCACTTATCTGTAAGCTCCTTGGGGAGGTGGCTTGTGTGTTTTATTCATCACTGTAGACCCCTCTACCTCACCCACTCACTTTCCACTTAGAAGTCCAGACTCTACCAGCCAGAGAGGCTGGAATCCAGAGCCTTCGGAGGAACACACAGAGACCCATCAGTGCTAATAGAACCAAGAGCCATCCATCACTCTCCCACCCACTACAGCTGGGTGGATCAATAATTGTGGTTGGCCTGAAACTAACTGGTAGACCCGGCTGCCTCAAGCTCTCCCTCTGCTTCTGTAGGAATTCCTGTGGTGGCACGGACTGGAATTGTCCACCCCATCCTTCAAGTCCCTGCTCAGACCCCCACCCCCTGCATAGCACCTTTCTTTCTCTCCCCAGGATGAAGTATGTGCTCCCACCTCGGATTTCCCAGGGTAAACCCTGTCTAGGCCCTACACTGGATGTGAATCATGCACGGGCTTGAGTGACCCTGCCGATTTTGTCTTGAATGCTTCCTTAAATCTCTTTTTGCTTAACTTTCAATATCCATTCATTCTTTGGCCTTCTAACATTCACTGATTCTCTAGCTGAGGGATCAGATCAAAAACATATCTGATCCCGTTCCTCTTCTACTCAAAACCTCTGGGGGCTTCCATTTTACTCACTCAGGGTAAAATCCAGAGTCCTAATCACAATCCTCAGCCTCCATGGGAGCTGCTTCATGCTGGCAGCTCCTCCTTGGCTCCCACTGTTCTCACTCTCCTTCCCTCCACTCCAGGAATACTGGCCTCTACTGCTCCTCCAGCATGCAAACCATGCTCCTGCCCCAGGGCCTTTGCACTTGCCCTTTGCTCTGCCTGGTATGCTCTGCTCCAGATATCTGGGTGGCTCATTCACTTCATTCATTCAGGTCTTTGCTCAAATTCACCTTTCTAAGAGTCTGCTCTTGACCACACCTTGTCACCCTCTATTTTCCTTGCTCTTCTTTTCTCTCTGTTTTCCATAACTACTGATTTCTTATGGACTTATTTGTTTCCTTACTGTGGAGGAAGGAGAGAAACATTTACTGGAGGTAATCCAGCAGTCTAACACAGTCGTTATTCAAAGGAAAATCAAGGTGCTGCTAGCTGGAGAAGGAAGGCACTCAAATCAACACAGCCCACTAGCAGCACATGCTATGTCCAAAGTGCTCTGGGTTTGCAGGTTCCTACAGGACGCCCTTCTTGTTAAGTAGGGAACTGCTCTGGACTGGATATGCCTCCCCACACACATTACACTCTTCTCTGGCCCAAGCTCCTTTCCCAGATGTTTGCAGCTTGGGTAGGATGGTCAGTCAAGGTGCCCTGTGATTTCTGGACAACCAGTGGCCTTGGGACCCAAGATAAAGCCACAAGAGCTTCTCTCTTCCAAAAACTAAACCATGAATGTAGGCAAACCTCAGAGATATTGTAGGTTCCATTCCAGGCCACCACAATAAAGCAAATATCACAATAAAGTGAGTCAAGTGCATGTTTTTTTGTTTCCCAGTGCATATAAAAGTTATGTTTATACTGTAGTCTATTAAGTGTGTGATAACGTTTTGTCTAAAAAACAAGGGACATAACTTTAATTAAAAAATACTTTCTTGCTAAAAAATGTTAACCATCATCCAAGCGTTCAGTGAGTCATAACCACCGATCACAGATCACCACATCAAATATAATAATAATTAAAAAGTTTGAAATACTGCAAGAAGTATCAAAAAGTGACACAGAGACATGAAGCGAGCAAATGCTGTTGTAAAAAATGGTGCCAATAGATCCTCAATGCAGGGTTGCCACAGACCTTCAATTTGTAAAACAAAAAACAAAAAAAAACCCCTCATGATCTGCAAAGCTCTGTAAAACAAAGCACGATAAAACGAGGTTATGTCTGTACATGAGACACATACGGAAAGCGTTGGAACTGATTCATCTAAAGGCTGTACCCTAAGGAGACCGCCTTACTAGTTCTTGCTATCTAGATATTGGAAGCTTCCTGCTTCCTATTTGTTCTTGGTCTGTGGTTCAGTTTTTCTTTCAAATCACTGGAATAAGCTGTGTCCTTGTAAAAATTGGTTAGGTTAGCCCGAGTCATTGACTGATGCAACGCTCCCTACATACTTAATTCATCTGATGCTATTCAAACTGCCGCTGCAGAGCCTAAATATTTACTGGTCAGTCTCTATTCTGGAAGACAAAGCCACCCAGCCAGGTAGTCCGAGAGAAAGGATTTCATATAGGTCATTAGTTACAAAGGTGTTGCAAGAGCTTTCAGGTCGAACAGGCACAGGAGACAACTGAGAGATCAGCAAGAGTGGGAAGCCAGTTCTACTCCAGGACAGGTGAGAACAAGGTGGTGTCACCAGAACCCATGAGCTGGGGCTGCCTGGGGGGAGTTGGGACCTTGCAGGGACACCGAGAAAGCTAGAGCCATCCATGTAGGAAATACAGCCACCACCCAGAGAGGCCCCTCAAGTCAGAGAGAGCACGTAGTGTGGGAGAATGACCTTAGCATCTCCCATCATCCCATCCTCCAATCCACCAGTGTCCCTCCCACTGGAGGCTCCCATGGGCTGAACCTAGCCGGAGACGAGGGACGCTGGGAATTATAGTTTGCGGCAGTCGGCCATCTGCTATCAGAAGTGACTGGCACAAAAGGGGTGAGTGGTCCCTCTGGGGTGATCTGTCTTCCTTAACACCCTTGTTGCTTTTCCAACATGGCGTCCAAAGGGGCAAACTCGGTGGAGGGAAGAAACAGACACGTTCTGCCATTGTGCTGCCCGGCACATCCAGCCCTCCACCAGAGAGTCTCCATGTGGCTCTTTTCACGGTCTTCAGTCCGAGCCAATGGCCTGGCCACTGCTCCCCTCCTTCTACTTCCATGAAGTCCACCAGGCCTGCTGGTAACCAAAGGCCTGGCTTTGGCTGCGACCCAAATAGCTGAAGGAGCTTCAACTCCATTCAGAGCTCTGGGCAGTGCCAGGGCAGCAGAAACCAAGGCCTGTTTCTGTCTAGAGTTTGATGAATTCCCTAACAGTTCCTTCTACCCTCAGAATTAAAAACTAATGTTTGTGCAGCCCGGCCCATTAGCGTGCTTCCCCGGTCACGGAGCCCCCTCCACCTCTCCGCCGCAGGCCTGCCTTCCCAAGCCAAAGCTCTTGCTGACATGCTCTCTGAAAGTCATTTTTGGACCTGAAGTGGAGGAAGTGGGGCCAAAGCTCACTTTGTGGAAAGATTTTATTTCCATCTGAGTCCACTTCAAGGAACAGCGAGGGATTAGTTTTGTTAGCTTTTTACCTCCAAAAAAATCGCAGGGCCTTCTCGAAGCAGATTTATGGAATGGCTCAGCAATCACATTTCAAACTATGGAGACCAGGAGCCCTTTCTTTGGGGATGACTCCAAATTGGCTGGCACCATGCAATATAGCCTAAATGGAAAACAGTCAGCAAGGCTGGCCTGGCGCGCTCTCTTCCAAGGCAGGGTTCTAGAACTTGATGCAAGGCCACAGGGGCTCAGCTGCTTCCCTAGATGCTGGTCGAAGACAATCAGAGGAACTCACTCGACCGCAGGTAATAAGAAGGTACGAGACAGAGGAAAGTGAAAAGGGCGGGGTTTCCCCCAATATGTTCCTGAGACCAGTGGTTCCCAAACTTGAGGGTGCACTCAGTCCTCTGGGCATCCTGTCGAAATGCGGATGCTGATCCAGCAGGTCCGGGGTGACCTCTGACTTTCTGTGCCTAACGGGCCCTATGTGCAGGTGCTGCTGGTCCCAGAAGCATGCTTGGAATAGCAGGGACGTAGACCGTGGCATACGAAGCGGGGCGCATGGAATCATCCTTGGGATTTGGGGGAGCGTATCAGAACTTCTATTAATACTCATTTTGTAGCTCACCCCTCTCATTTCTAATCTTTGCACATAGAGTATTTATGATATTAACCTAATAGTACATGAATATATGCATGTGTGTATATGTTATCTATGTGGAGATGTACAGATATATATTTATATATAGTATATGGAGATAGATAGATAGATATAGATTGATCAATTGATCGATCTGCTCAAGACCCTTTTTGACTTAATACCTAAAAATAACCTCACCAGCTTTAGGCACCTTGGCTCCGCCAGTCCCCCCAAAACTCACAACTGATAGGTTCCAAAGAAAACTTGACCAGGGCCCAGGGAAGCCAGAACACCTGCTTTGTCAACAGTGGGGCCAACGGAGACGTCCCCCAGGGGTTTTTGCCAAAACTGTTGTGTCTGAGACCTTTGCTATATATATATATATATATATATAATCCATCCTCACTTTTTTAGATGGATGGGAATACATAATTATAAAAGTCTGGAGACCTCTGAACAAGTCCACAAAGAGTGTACTTCTTCAGACTTTCAGAGAGAATCTTCTCTCTCTCTCTCTCTTTTTTTTTTTTTTAGAGAGACAGAGCGCACAAGCAGGTGCGGAAGAGGCAGAGGGAGAGGGAGAGAGAGAATCTCAAGCAGGCCCCATGCTCAACATGAATCCCAACACAGGGCTCGATCTCACAACCCTCAGAGCATGACCTGAGCCAAAACCAAGAGTCGGGCACTTAACCGACTGAGCCATCCAGGCACCCTGAGAGAATTTTTTTTAATATACAAACACCTTCTCCAAGTTTTTCCTGTAATCCAAAGCCACTTTTATATGAATGGGACCTACGCATTGAGGACCCATGATATACCAGACACTGTGCTAGGCATTTTACCCCCATTTCCCTGTTAGGTAGAGAGTACCAAGCTTATTTCACAGATGAAGAAACTGGGGTACAGACAGGGGAAGTAACTCACCCCTGTTCCCTCATCTAACCACCAGCAGAGATTCAAACAGTTTGAACGCAAACAGTTTGACCCGAGATTCCCCAGTTTGATTCAAACAGACCAAATGTGAGCTAAGGCAATATGCTGTCATTCCTGAGTTGACCATTGCTAAGCAGGGGTGCTGGGAGATCCGGCAACGTGGAGCCTGAGCATCGACTTCCTGACCTCTATCATTCCGACCAAACGGCTGGTAGGACCCGTCCTTCTCACACCCACAGCAGCTTCTCAGGGGTCCCACTGGCAGAATTTGCAAAACAGCCATGCATGGAGATTCGCCATCTCTTGTGACTATCTCAAGGTCTCGGAGAGATTAAAGCCATGCACAGCCTGTGCTTAGGACTCTGGGTTCCTGTCTTGTCTGTTTTTTTTTTTTTAGAAATAAATTCCCCTTTTCCCCATAAGAACTTGCTCAGTGGCAGACACTGGGCTCAGCTTTTTATGTGCATTATCTCAATTAATGCCCACAGATACTATAAGAAGATGCTATTCCTCTCCCCATGAATTGGTCAGGAAATTTAGACTTTCACAGGGAAGTACCACGCCCAGGGGACCCAACTTTAGTGCCGGAGTTGATTCTAGGTGGATCTGATTCAAAGCGCGGGTTTTGAAAGCCGTATGTGCTCGGTCTTGCCCATCGGATTCTTAGGCCTTCCTTAGCCCCACACCATATGGTTGATGTTAATAGGTTCATTACTCTGATGCCCAGCCAGGCTTGAGGAAAGGGAAAGGACCTGTCACACCTCAACTCTGCTTACTTACCTGGGACTCAGGCAGGTGTCAGCCAAGGTCCCAGACACATCAGTTCTAGCCAAAACCCCCGGGGGACGTCTCCGTTGGCCCCCCTGTTGACAAAGCAGGTGTTCTGGCTTCCCTAGGCCCTGGTCAAGTTTTCTTTGGAACCCATGAGATGTGAGTTTTGGGGTACTGGTGGAGCCAAGGTGCCTAAAGCTGGTGAGGTTATTTTTAAGTCATAAGTCAAAAAGAGCCTTGAGCAGAAATGTTTTCACCTCCCGCAGAATCGAGCTTGGGTGTCTTCCTCTGCCAAGGATACCCGGGGAGGCTCTGGGGCTGCTCAGACATGGAGAGGTGTGCATGAGTGTGTGTGTGTGTGTGAACATGTTTGAGTGTGTGCGGGTGGACACATTCGAGTGTGCATATGAGAGAGTGTATGAGAGGGTTTGTGCTTAAATGTGAGTTTGTTGGCAGATTCATGTTCACAATTTGGGGTCAAAGAGGCACCAGGTCTCTGCACCCTTAGGAAATGTGATTGGTCTCCTATGCACCCTTGAACATGCGACACCCTCTTCTGGGAATGTCCCAAGGTACACGAGCTAACCGTGATATTCCCTGGCAGGAAACAGACGGCGCACTCATAGGGGGTAAGGGACGGTTTACTAACGGTGTTATTTATAAAGATGAGGGCAGGATTAAGGAGACCAGCAAGGGGTGGGATAGGAAGCAGCCAGGAACTAGTGACATCGGGGAGCTGTTCCTATCACCAGTCCCGAAGGAGCAAAAAGAGGGAGTATCATCAGAGCGCAGAGAGAAAGCGAGAGAAGGGGAAGGGAAGGCTCCTGATGAATGCAGGGCTTTTGGTCCAGACACAGCCAGCCCTGGACCCCCTCGCTGGGAAGGAGCCCAGGAAAGAGAGACTCCAACAGCGCTGCCCTCCATCCCTTGCATCTCCTACTGGCGTCTCCCGTCGTCCGAATCCAGGCGAAAGCCAGAGACCAGGAGTCCGCTGATGGAGTCTACGCAGCTCGGCCATGTAGGGGGAGCAGGGTAGAGAGTGGGCTGGAGGAACCCAGGAAGACTCCCAGCACAGAAACCTAGTGGGATGACATATCCAATTGAATTGCATTCCACTGCTGGTCAAAGCAAGATAGAGATTTGTCCTCTCTCATGGAAAAATACTCCAGGGGCAGCTAGGGCCACCGTGTCGAGTTACTGCAAAGACCACCATGCACAGCATCATCTGAGAGGGGCGCCCCCTGGAGTTAAGCAACCCGGGCTGAGAGGTGACTCCCTGACTTCACCAGTACCTCTGGCTCGTGTCTTTCTACCTCTGGCTCCTGTCTTTCTGCTCTCCAATCCTTAGCACAGCCTTTCATCCTCACGGTTGTGCCCATGATCACAGGTGGCCCCTGGAGCTCCTGCCATCATACCGGGAAGGGAAGGAAAGGAAAGGAAGAAGGACAAGAGCTCTCTGGAAGCTCCACTTGTTAACTTCTGCTTACATCCATCTCATTTAGCATTCCTGTCTACACGGGCTCCTTCCAGCTATCATTTCTCTTTGACCCGGCATCATGCTGCTTCCAGCAGCCAGGGGACTTTCACCGGAGAATCAAGAGAAAATGGTTATTGGCCCTGCCTCAGTGAAGGAAGGCCCGGGTTCCAGTCTCCACTTGGACCCTCGTTGGCTAGGCGACTACTTCTAGGTCCCGGCAGACTCCTGGGAAGTCTGGCTCACCACTGCCCTCCCCTTGGCGTGGCAGGGACGGAAGAAAGGAGAACGAAGCAATCGCCTTCAGCCTTCTCTGGCCACAGGCAATACAAGTGAACGTTTACAGCCAATTAGCAACAGTCAGAGTTGCATCTGAGTGTTGGGCCAACCTCATTAGCTGCGCAGCCCTTGGCAAGTCTATTCGATTTCTCTGCACCTCAGTTTCCTCCTCTGTAAAGTGAGGCTGACAAAATTCTCACCTTGTAGAGCTGCGAGAGAATGGAACATGTAAAATTCTCAGTACATGACAAGAACACGTGGAATGATGCTCGCAGGGCTATCGAGCAACCACCCCTCCTCCCTGCCAGGAACACGTGCGGCTGGCAGATGCTCGGCCCGAGAACAGCAGTGAGAAAGAAGGGGATCCCCTCACTGCCTAACAGGATGCTGAAAAGTGTGAAGAGCTGCAGTACCCAGGAGGGCCGCGAGGCTTCTCACGTCCCGCTGGACAAGTGATGGGGAGAAACCCATTTCTGACCTGGAACGTGAAGCCTGCGTATTGAAATGTCCCCAGATGCTCTGAAAAATATAAATGCGTGTTTATTACAGAAGCATTTTCCAAGGTTTTTTTTTTTTTTTTTTTTTTACCTGCAGGACTTGTCAGAGCCTTTCATATGCTAATGATATTTCTAAATCTTCCATGGCCAGGAGGGGGTATCACATACAGTGTGCCAGATGTATTTGCCCAACAAGCCCTTTTTCTAATAGTAACGACAAAAGCAATAACAGTAATAGCAATAGATATTTATGTACTTACAGTGTGTTAGATCTCATGCGAAATGTTACACATTGTGTACCAGTCAGCTAATATTGAAATAATGTTGCATAATGAACAACCCCTCACATCTCCCTGGCTTAGATAATTAACATTCTTTCTCGCCCGCTCCTTGGCCTGTGGTGAACTCCTGTGCCTCTGCTTCAGGCCGTGGATTGAATTCAGTTCTGCTCATTGTGTCTATAACTCCGGGATCCCAGTTAAAGCCTCATCAACTACCTAAGGGTTGCCATTCTCAGGGTTCCAGGTAGGAGCACGTAAGAATAAACCAAAATTATATACATATATATATATATACACACATAAGCACATTTAAAATCTCAGATGGAGCACCTGTTATGTCCATTGGCCAAAGTAAGCCACATGGCTGGACCTATCATCAACGGAATAAGGATGTAGATCCCCACCACAGTAAGCCACAGCACGCGTGAGAAGAAAGAAAGGATTCCAAGCAAACATTACAGTCGATAACTATTGTCTATATGCACCACCTCCTCTAATTCTCACGAATTAGCTGTATGCAATATTTATATTCTTTGACAGGTTAAAAAAAATTTGAAACGAGTCATCGTTTGACAAGGGGGAAGAAAGACAAAAACGAAAGCTCAGGGGTTAAACAACTTGTTGGAGGTCATACAATCTTCGGTGTCAGATGTAGGACTTGAACTCTCTGAATCCTGACCCCGGCTCTTAACCTTTGGGCCAGCTAAAGAAATCTCACTGGACTTTTATGTTCCTTAATTTCACATTTCCTATAATACTTCTGTCGCATCCACATGTATTTATTTATTTTCGATGCAATGAAATGTTTTATGATGCTGCGGCCCAGAAGCTCACCTATAAGCCCGCTGCCTTTATGTAAATACTTAGATTACAAATATTACATGAGCCCTGTTCCTAATTCACTGCAAAAGCCAAGGTTGTCATCTTTAGAACTTTGTCTCCCATAGGGAGAAATTGCACTCAGTGATGAAACAAGGAAATGGGAATTTATGGATGCAGCGGACACACCGTGGGGAGTTCACCCGTATGCTCTCAGCGCACATCCTTCCTATCCATTTGGATGGATTCCTAGTGTCAGCATTTGCAATTTCCCCTGAGTGTTCCCCCGGCCTTAGCTCGCAGGGTGACCCTGCAGTCCTGGGAGCTGACACCTCCAGAGGCAGCCCTCAGTGCCAGATCGGATTTGGAGGACACATACCTCAGCTTTTGTCCCTCGGGTGGACAACTCCCCAGCATGTTCTGTATTGTGTCTCTGAGGCCTCCAGCAGGACTAAGCCTCAGTTTCCCCAGCAGTAACCTGCCCGTTAACACGTTCTGGACTGGCTGCTTTCCTTCCAGTTCCTCAGCATGCTCACTGGTGCTTACTGGGACCACCTCCAAAAGCAGAACAAAACAAAACAAAAATTCCTGGCACTACTCTACTGCTGGGGGTGACTCTACCTAAGACAATAGATGAATAATAGTAACCCCAAAAAAGACAGTTGGTATTCTCTACATACTTGGTAACCACTTGCATTTGTTCATGCATTTATCATGAAAACATTTACTCTTTTCAGGGAGGGATCCCAGAGACTCTGATACAAGCTGTGGACACTCTCAAGAGAAAAATGCACGCTCGTGCCCGATGCACCTTCCGGAACTCTGTGAGCCCCAGGTGGATGCACTCAATACGGAGGCAGGGAGGGAGGAAGCCACGGGCAAGCCAACCTCAGGGGACCAGAGAGCCCAAAGCTCCAGCTCTGCCAGAAGCGGGCGCCAATGAAATGCTGAGCTCATGCTCCCTTCGCGTCTGGCTTAGCTGAGTTTGAGAACCTCATCCTTCACGACTCCAAAAACGAGACTAAGCAAAACCCAGGCGAGGACCCGTTGTCGGAAATTCCTCCTTCTGTGACGGGGAGGGCGCTCGTGGTTGTTTAGGTTGCTTATCTGCTGGCCCCGTGTTCACCTCGTCCACAGCTCCCTGACGCCTCGCCTTCCACGGCGTCACTGCTGACTTCAAAGTCTTCTCCACCCTTGGAAGGGACCCCGGGGCCGGGTGGGGGGTGCTGGGAGCGGAGAGCTGGGCTCCGGCCCCGGACTCTTGGCCAAGGAAGGAGGGCCCCGTGGCAGAGGCCAGGATGTCTCCTGCCGGCAAGGGGGCCAGCCCACGGGGATGAACCCCACATGCGCCCCCCGCCCCCACCAGGCCCGACGGGCCTCTCTCTCCTCGGGGTGGACCCCCGTGCCCCACAGTTGCTATCCCGGCTTGGCGGTGTGACAGCAAGTGTGGGAACGGGCTTTGAGTGCAGCCAGCCAGGCTGGAACTGGAATCCAGGGCTCAGTAGAGAACGCCTTTACTTCTCTAGTCCTGTGTTCATCTGTAACGTAAAAAAACAAAATCGCGATCTTTCCAACCAGGGTGTTTTAAGGAGCCAACGGAAAAGCGAAAATCAAGCACCCATGAGCGCATAGCACATAGTGGGTGCTCCACGACTGCAAACTCTTTGCTGTTACTGTATGACTGCATCCCCCAGAGACCCTTGGCTGATTTCCCTTGCTCACCTTGATCCTATTTTTATGTTTTCCTCTCCTCTCTTTGCGAACCAGAGCAGGTAATTCATCTTGCTCCCTCCCAAATCCTCCCTGGCTTGAAATACTCTCCTGGGGTTTTCACAGAGCCATGCTACCACCTGGAATGATCCCAGTGGCCCCTATGTGAGGCAGTAAGATCTTGCTTTATGAAAAAGACAGCCCCGGCACAAAAACAGTGGAAGCGTTTTAGATGCTCAGTCCACCCAGAACAATATCCTTCTATTGAGGCTGCATCGTAAATATCTTACTGGCTTATCCTCGGCTAGGAAATGGTCTACAGAGCCAAGAGATTGCTTTCCGCCCCCTTATTTATGGGGAAGACTTTTGAAATCCCACTCTTTGGCTCTGTAAAGCCCATTATTGACACAGAAGCTGGGCGGGTTTGCCTGAATCAAGTCATCTTATCGTTCAGTGCCTCAGTGTCCTCATCTGGAATTATGGCTTGACCTGCTGCTGCTAATCCTACTAATTATGAACACTAATAATAAGACTGTTACTACCATTAATAATAATAATACCGAAAGTAACAACAAATCTCAGTCACTGATGTTCCGTAACAACAAATCTCAGTCACTGATGTTCCAGGTGCCATGCCGAGGGTCTTGCCTCATTCATATCTCCAATAACCCCATGAGATGTGGGTCATCATGATCATCCCCATTTCTCAGATGAAGAAACAGAGGTCCAGATAGGTGGCATAAATGTAATCGAGATTCTATGGTAGTAAGGGGTGGAACCAGGATTTGAGCTTAGGTCAGTGGAACTCAAAACCTTAATCACCCCAACAAACCACCCTCAGAACTGTTCCTACAGTGATAGAGAATCCAGGAAGAAAAACCCATAGAGCAGGACCAGCACAACTGGGCGGGATAGGGTTTGTCTTTTCCTTCTATTATTTTTTTTATAAGATCTGATTACCCTAGTTACTCCCAGCCCCGCAGCCCAAACAGGCGGTAACCAGGACTCAATGCATGTTATCATCAGCCTCACCCAAGAACTAATAATCCAGCATCTGTGCCTTTCCGTGACCTTCCAGTCCCTTGAAGCTATGAGCAAGCTCATTCCCCTATAAAAACAGAGAAGCCAAATTGGTTTTAAAGCAGCTGTCTTCATTATCTGGAGGCAAGGAAAAGCTTATGGTAGCCCTCTTGGGATCCAGCCTGGGTTGACCATCCCTCTGTGAAAGAGCCCAGGGGTGAGCAGCGGGTGAGTTAGTTCTCTTCCTCCTAGTGCAGAGTGGGCACAGGCCACCTCCGACCTTGGCTCTGGTGCTGATGTGTCCCCAAGGTCCTCTGGGAGAAGCTACAGCCTGGCCTCTGGAAGAACCAGCTGACAGAGCTTCAGATGTCCAGCTGGAAAGAGCTCCCCAGAGCCCCTAGTAGTGGGTATATCCGATTCCGTGTGCTCTTGGCCTGGTTAGTAAAGTCTCTACCCTTAATCTGCTCAGCTTGGGGCCAGGAGCCTGATTCCTTCATCTTTCTCTCCTACAAAGAAGACATGGCAAATGGGTGGCCTTGCAGCCAGAAGTCTCCACCAGACCTTGACATACATGCCTCCTCTCAACATCAAATCTCAACCCAGTTGTGACCTCCTCCAAGAAGCCTTCCCTGACCACCGACCTACATTGCCCAATCAATTTCCTTCTTACTAGGAGAAATTACCTTCTCTGTTTAGTTGATGGATGGCTTCTTGCCAGTGCCCCCCTCACTAGAATATAAGCCACAAGAGGGCAGATTCTTTTTCTGTCTTGTTTACGTCTGTGTTTCCAGAATCTAGAGCAACACTTGGCTTGTAAACAAAATTTGTTGAATGAATGAATGAATGAATGAATTCAACAAATGAATAAATGACCGAACAAGAGATGGAGGATGAGCACCTGTTTCTGTTCGATGTTTGAGAAGAAGGAGGGCTGGTGAAGGCAAAGCCGGATAGACAAGCCCCAGCAGTCCCGTGGGCTTCTGGAACCCTCTCTGCTTCCTCGCACCCACCTCTGGCCCTTTTCTCTGTATCTACTGGGCAGTCAGTGCTCCCAGACCGTAGCTCCTGGCAAGAAGGGGCCTTGTCTCATTTGGCGTTTGTCCCCAAGGGCTGCACAGACCCCAGTGTCTTGTGGGGAGGGAATGGGGCAACAGACTCGGATTTCGGACAATTCACTTGTGTTCTCTAAAGCTCAGTTTCCTGGTCAGCACACATGAATCATAATAGAATTTTCTTCAGAGAACAATGTGAGCATTAAATGAGACAGCTGTGTATAGTCTAGGCCAAGCTCAATAATTATAATTCTAATTATCATCACCAAATGTTTTAACATCTTAAATGTATTATTACTAAGTGTTTTAATATGTATAAATATTATATAAATGCTGTAAATGTATTATTTTGAAATGTTTGAGTGTTTTAGATGTATTATTCTTACTTTTAAGTATTTTAATGTTTTAAATATATCGTTATGAACTGTTTTCATGTTTAAAATGTATGGCTATTAACTGTTCTAGCTTTCAATGCATTATTTTTTTAAGATCTGCTGAATAAAATACATTGTTAAAAATGAATGCTTTTGTCTCTCCCCGTCTTGTTCCCACCGCACCCCGTTCTCCTCTGAGCACTTGGTCTCCAGTGGTTCTATTTCTATTTTTTTCTCAGACACACTCCTTTCCTTGCAGAGGGGTCTATGGTGAGCATCCAACCTGTCTCTTTAGGCTTCTATTTGCAGAGAGACCCAGCCACTCCAGCCACCTAGCTGGTGCAGTATGAGAGTTCCTCGTGGGTCGGCTTAATTCCATGGTAATTAACAAGTGTCCTATTAGTTTCAGGAAGGTTGCACATGTTTCTCGAGAACCTACTGTGTGCCAACTTCCGCACTAGGGACTGGGGACAGTTCAGCGAACAGAGGAACAGCGTCCTGCCCTCATGGGGCTATCGTGCAGCCAGCTGGTCCCTTTTCCTGTCTGAGAACTTGACTCCCTCTTCCGTGGGACCCATCTGCCTCCTCCCGCGTGCTTTCTTCGTGGGCTCTCCTTTCTCCCATGCGCTTCAACTCCCGGGGCAGACATCCACAGATTGTGCAAAGCCGAGTGTGCAGGACACATTCCACAAGAAAGGCACAGCCTGAGATGCTGGGAGGCGAAGAGCAGGGCCCCCGTTGCAGCGTTGCTGTGTGGCCCAGACTCCCCCTTAGGATGCCTCATAGCTTCCAGCCTTTTTGGGAATTGTCCTTGCCACAACCTCCTAGAATTCTTTCCTGGATCCTTCCAGAAAATGATCTTGGGATCACTCCTTTCCGGGTTACTGCATTCCCCTACCATACCAACTCCGTGAGGTATCCTTATCAGACTTTATTTTCCTCTTTTGGTTTATTTAAATGTCTCCTCTCCTGATCTATGAATGTAGACATGATGGAGCTTTCCAGAATGATGTTCTTCAGATGATAGAAACTAAATATGAATTTATTCAGGCTCATTCTCCAGCTGGTTGATAGAAGTTTGGCCAAGGTATATGAAACCGGCTGAAGGAACCATTACAAAGGTTGGTGGGGATTCTAGAACTTCTCTCATCAACAGAGCTGGGCAAGATTCCCTGGTGTGGAATCAATGGTAACAATGCGTATGTTTATAAACACTTTCTTGTGCATGCTTTTTTTTTTTTAAAGATTTTATTTACTTATTAGAGCGAGAGAGAGCATGAGCAGAGGGAGGAGCAGAGGGAGAGGGAGAAGCAGACTCCCTGCTGAGCAGGGAGCCTGATGCGGGGCTCGACCCTGGGTCCCTGGGATCCTGAGATCATGACCTGAGCTGAAGGCAGACGCTTTGCCGCCTAAGCCACCCAGGTGCCCCTTGTGCATGCTTTTTATCCATCCTTAATATTATTATAGTCAGTAGTCATTATTTTATGTCTCGTCTGTGAATTCATGCTGTGTACCAGCCCCTGAGGCGAGCACCTTCCCTACATCATCGCATTAATTCCTTCTGACATTAAGGGGCAGCTACCACTTATTTCCTAGGTGAGCAAGCTGAGTCTCTCTCAGAGAGGTTAAGTAACTTGCTTAAGGCTACACAGCCAGCAGGGAGTGGAGCCAGGGCTCCAATCCATGTCTGTTTGGCTCTTAAAACCCTTGATCTGAAGCATTAAAGTATATTATGCTTGCATTCTTGCAAGCCAGGCAAAGAAAGAAGACCTACTTATGCCCACTTTACAGAGGGGAACCTGAGATGTGGACAGCGAATAGGAAATTCACAAGAAGTCACTAATATGTCCACACACAGGGCACAAAGATCAGCTAAGCTCCTGGAAGCGAGTGTTCTTATTAATTCAGAAAAAGAGAGGGAGGTTCAGAAAGCAGCACGCCCGAGGAACACTCACTCTCCCCGAGATGTCTGGTTTCAGACACGTGTGTGAATTAAGCACTTGGCACCAGGCAGACACTGGATGGACGGGAGCTGGAGCTGATGCGAAGGACGCCAGCAAGGAGGGCTCCTGACAGATGTGATGTTTCATGCGGGACCATTCATCCGCATGATGGATGTGAGGCAGCCAGGCTGCGCCCCCGGTCCCAGCGAAACCAGCATCCCTGGGAGACGTGCTCCACATCCCACAGCCCCCTCCGCACTTGGATGTGGAGCCAGCAAGCCCAAGGCCATCTGTCTGGCCCTTCCCACCCACCACCCCCCACCCCCAGCAACTGAGCGCGCTGTGGAACCTTATCAAGTGTTTCCTGTCCCGCAGTAAGTACCTAACATCGCCTGTGCTCACCCTTTCCGCCCACCCCCCGGCCCCGCGCACTTTGGCTACAATATCTCCTCCTCATAAATCACACAGCCATATTAACTGTCTCTCAATCAATCTCTTCCAGGTGTTGGCTTAGACAGTCTTGCAAGGCGAGTGTCTCTCCCCTCGAGGCTTAGGCACTAAGAGCCCCGTCGTCTGAGAACAGTTTAAAGCCAGATAGCTTCCCTTCCTTCTCAGGGTCTCTTGGTTCAGGCTGGAGACCCCCAGGATCCACAGACTGCAAAGGGCTCCAAGAAACCCAGCAGAGGGTCAGACGTACCCTGGGGCAGAAGACCATGGCCTTCCTCAGTGCCCAAAAGCTTGGTAAATATGGGCCATTGGATTTTTCCACCAGAAAATATTCCACATGGGGGACCTAAAACCCAAAGCTGGGGCTTGAAGCTGAACGTGTTGTCTTCTAAATGCAATTGTTAACATTGGTTCATTTTAGACAGATGTTGGCGAGGATGTGGAGAAAGGGGACCCCTCTTACACTGTTGGTGGGAATGCAAGCTGGTGCAGCCACTCTGGAAAACAGTATGGAGGTTCCTCAAAAAGTTGAAAATAGAGCTACCCTCCAACTCAGCAATTGCACTACTGTGTATTTACCCCAAAGATACAAAAGTAGGGATCTGAAAGGGTACGTGCTTCCCAATGTTTATAGCAACAATGTCCACAATAGGCAAACTATGGAAAGAGCCCAGATGTCCATCGACAGATGAATGGATAAAGAAGATGTGGGGTATATATACAAGGGAATATTACTCAGCCATCAAAAAAAAAAAAAGAAAAGAAAAGAAATCCCAGGGCGCCTGGGTGGCTCAGTCATTAAGCGTTTGCCTTCAGCTCAGGTCACGATCCCAGAGTCCTGGGATCAAGCCTGGCATCGGGTTCCCTGCTAGGCAGGAGGCCTTTCTTCTCCCTCTCCCACTCCCCTTGCTCGGTTTCCCTCTCTCTGTCAAATAAATAAAATAAAATCTTTAAAAAAAAAGAAAAGAAAGAAATCTGGCCATTTGTAATGACATGGATGGAACTATGCTAGTGAAATAAGTCAATCAGAGAAAGACAATTGTCATGTGATCTCACTCATACGTGGAATTTAAGACACTAAAAAGAGGATCATAGGAGAAAGAAGGGAAAAATAAAACAAGATGAAACCAGAGAGGGAGACAAACCATAAGAGACTCTTAATCATAGGAAATAAACAGAGGGTTGCTGGAGGGGAGAGGGATGGTGGGATGAGGTAACTGGGTGATGGACATGAAGGAGGGCATGTGATGTAATGAACACTGGGTAGTATATAAGACTGATGAATACTGAACTCTACCTCTGAAACTAATAATAATACACTGTATGTTCATTAATTGAATTTAAATTTTAAAATTTTTTTAAAGTATAAAAAAAATATTTGCCACCTAAGGGGGAGGAAATATTGGTTTATTCTAGAGAGTTGTCATTCTACTTTGCCTGCCCCCCTTTTGGATACATTGGTGGGTGTGGCAGAGATAATGCTGGACATTCATAAAATTCCCAGAATCCCTTATTAGGTTGAAGACAGGTGACTAGTGCTGCCCCATGGGAGGTAGATAGAAATATACCCACTACTTCTGGGTTCAGCCAGGAGACTCCCAGCACAACATCTATAATCCTCCTCCGCTCTTTCCACAATGACTTAGGGGGCTGTGTGCGTAAGATGGAAGGAGCCTGCGTCCCTGAATCACCACCCAGAGAAGAGCCCTAATGGCTGTCCAACCTATAGGAGACTGTGATGGCAGTAAGTGTGACAAACCATTGAGTTTCAAGGATTTGTTACCACAGCATCGTCTGACCTACCCTTACTAACACAATTCAATTCCAAAAAGTCTATCGGCTTGTGAGATTTGATGGTGGCCTGCTTATGCGTCACCTTCTGTAATTTGTCTTTACTTGTAAATGCCACAGTGGCTGTGATGAGCAGTATATCTGGTGGCAAGGAACATCAACCATTGGGATTACACCTAGTTTACTGCAAATTGGGCTACTAGTCTGCCGAACAATTAGGTTTTGAATTCCATCAGGGAATCATACAGCAGTAGTTAAGCATGGCATCCCTGGAGTCAGGCTGACTTGGGTTGGAATATGGCTTAATCCCATCCTAATATGTGGACTTGGGCAAGGTTAACCTTCACTTGCTCATCTGAAAATAGGGTTCGTATTTGTAGCAGGTGCTGGGGCCTCCATGCTGTCATGGTCACTGTGGCTCCTAGACCCTCCCCATCCATGGGAACGTTTGTCAGCTGATAATCCTCAGTTGTCAGACTTTGCCTCATCGACAGAAACCCATCTCATCCAAGGTCACTAGTCCTTCCCAAGACAGATCACATCCAACGATGTGGATGAAGAGGCATAAAGGCCTGACGCCCTTGACACAACTTGGGACAACTCTGAAGGGTCATCGCAGACAGACCCTTAGATGACCCCCAATTGTCCCTGCCTCTTGATTCTTGTGTCCTCACATAATCCCCTCCCCGTGAAAGCACGAAGAACCTGTAACTTGCCTCTAACAAATGAACGTGGCAAAGGGGAGGGAATGTCACTTCCGGGATTATATCATATAAGACTGTCATGTCTGTCTTGCTATCAGACTCTGTCCCTTGCTGGCTTTGATGAAGGAAGAGGCCAGCCACATGGCAAAGAACCAAAGTGGCCCTCTGCCAACAGCCAACAAGAAACCACGGTCATCAGTCCTACAACCTGTAAGAAACTGAATTCTACCAACAGCCACATGGGCTTAGAAATAGATTGTTCCCCACTTGAGCCTTCAGCTGAGACTGTAGCCCTGTCTGGCACTTCAGCCTGCATCAGAGGACCAGCGAGGCTATGCCTGGACTCTTTACCTGCAGGAACTGTGAGATACTAAATGTTTGCTATTTTAAGCTGCTAAATTTGTAACGAATAAGACCAGGCTTGCTGTGGGGTCGGCTACAACCTTCTTTAAGACTTCATCACAGAGCACTGGGTGATGTATAGAATTGTTGAATCAACATATTGTCCACCTGCAACTAATATAACACTGCATGTTAATTCTACTGGAATTAAAATGAAATTTAAATTTTTTTTTAAAGACTTCATCCCAGCCCCACTCTTCCCTCTGCCCATTCTGCTTCCTGCCCACAACTGTCAATCCCAAGAGCACTCCCTAGTAAACCCCTAGTGCACTGAACTCCACCTCTGGGTCTGCTTCTCAGAGAACCCAACCTGGGACACACATCCAATATACACATGTTCCTTCTCCATTTTGCTGACGGAACTGTGATCTTGTTGACTCCATCCTCCTCAAAGTGACTCTGTGCTTCGACAGAGGCTGGTGCCACCCCTGGGCTGAGTCCATAATAGACTAAAACCTATTATGAAAATCCCATAGTAATCCCATTCTTCTTGCGTGGAGCCTTTGAGAAGGTGTGTGTGTCAGGGGCTTCTAGGAAATAGACACAGGAAATGCAGCCCCTCCATTGCCCTTGAACATTGCTAGACCTGATTGTAGGAACTGGAACTGCAGAAGTCAGCTGACACCCATGGGGAGAGCTTATCAGAAGGCTCAGGACAGCAGAGCAAGAAGGGGGCTGGGGCTTTCATTGGACTGGCATCATGGAATTCATCAGCCCTGGTACTGCCCATCTTAGACTGCTGTGGGACACAAATTTTCTTTAGGGCAGCTGAATGCATTCTGACTGAATCAGTTTAGGTGGCCATCCACAGGGCTGACGGGAGAATTGAATACAAGGATGCTGTACTAGCCATGAAACGCACCTCGCAGGACCCTCCAGCTATGCGAGGAGTCATGGACCAAGCGCTCCAGTTGCTGCAGTTTGAAATCCATCATCCAGGTTGGGCCACACTTTTCTTGGGCTGCTTCTAGCCAAGGACTGAGCACAGCAGGGATACTAAGATGAGTGTGTTCCTGGGAGACACGGGATTTCTCTGACGGATGACTTTGGCATAAGGACTTGCCATTGGCCTTGCTGAACCTTCCTTAGGACTGCATTGCAGTCTGAGACTCTTCCTACCCAACTTTCTTCCCTCCCTTCTTCCCTTCCCCTTCCTTCCTTCCTTCCTTCCTTCCTTCCTTCCTTCCTTCCTTCCTTCCCCGTCCTTCACAGGGGATAGACCTGCATTAGATCTAATGGCTCTTCAGCTTCCTCCATCTCCCTCTGCATTTGCCCTCCAAGATGTTTCCCTCAATAAACCTCTTAAAGGTTCTCTCTCATCTTAGTGTCTTCCCAAAAGATCCAGACTAACACAGATGAACTTAGCGTAGAATTAGCATTCAACAAATGGTGGTCATAGCAGTTGGTGTAGTGTTCTACTGTGCCACTCATCGTTCACCCCTAGAGTCTGGCACAGTGCCTGGCACAAAGTGATACTTGGTAAGTATTTTTCTTAAAGATTTTATTTATTTATTTGACAGAGAGAGAGAGGAAGAGCGTATGAGCCAGGGGGAGAGGCAGAGGGAGAGGGAGAAGCAGACTCCCTGCCGAGCAGGGAGCCCTATGCAGGGCTTGATCTAAGAACCTTGTGATCATCACCTAAGTCGAAGGCAGATGCCTAACTGACTGAGCCACCCAGGCGTCCCTGGTAAGTATTTTTTTAATGAATGATTGGATGGATGGATGGATGGATGGATGGATGGATGGATGGATGGATGGAGGGATGGAGGGATGGAGGGATGGAGGGATGGAGGGATGGATGGATGGATGGATGGATGGATGGATGGATGGATGGATTGGTGGGCAGGTGAGTGGGTGGGCAGATGGATGGATGGATCAGTGTATGACCACACTTCCTTCTTTGCCAACTGATGCCTTTATAGCCAGGTCTGATGTTTCTAAAACCCTAGCCCAAAGGCCTGAGCTAATATACTTGTTTTTTTTTTAAGGACTTTTTATTTCCTTTATGTCAATGGCAACAAGAAATCTGAGAGCTCTCTGGCTTCTTCCCTAATGTGCCTGACATCTCTGTAAATGGGAAATGGAATGAAAATGTGCATTTCATGATTGTTTCTGTCATCCACTGCGACCTTCCCATGGAATCACAGACAGGAGTGCCAGACTAGGATATCCTAGGTTCCCATTTGGACCATCAAGGCAGAAGCTCCTGCCCTCAACTCTGCCAGTGACTTTCTGTGCGACCTTGCACCAGCCCCTTCCCTCTCTGAGCTTCAGTTTTGTCATCTGTCCAAGATGGGGATTGAATGAGATGGTCTCTAGACCTCCCATTGTCCTTGTCATGATCTGTCATTTAGGATGTGTTCTGTTATAAGTAACAGTCAAGGGGCACCTGGGTGGCTCACTTGGTTAAGCGTCCAACTCTTAGTTTCAGCTCGGGTCCTGATCTCATGGGTCACAGGATTGAGCCCCATGTTGGGCTCTGCACTCAGTGGGAATCTGCTTGGATATTGTCTCCTTCTGCCCCATCCCCTGCTCTCTCCCTCTCTGCCTCTCCCTCTCTCTCTCTCTTTCAAAAATGAATAAATAAATCTTTAAAAAAATAAGTAATAGTCAAATAAACCATAACAATATTAAAATATATTGCATGTTAATATGTCACTTAACAAAAGTCTGAGGGTAAAAATTTCCTATCTGTTGCTGCAGCTGCTCAAGAAATTTATCAAAGTGCAGATTTTTTTTAATCCTTTCTCTTCACTATGTTTAACATGTTGGCTTCCAATCTTATCCTTGTTGTCTCATGGTCACATGATAGCTGCCAGGGCACCAATATCACACTTCACTCCAGTGTCCAAATCCAGGAGAAAGGGGCCAACAAAAAGGTGCTGCCTTTTAACAAAAAGGAGAATTTTTCCTAAAAGCCCCCCAACAACAGGATTCCTCATGATTCTTTGGCCATGAATCACATGGCCATTTCTTTTCTTTCTTTCTTTCTTTCTTTCTTTCTTTCTTTCTTTCTTTCTTT